>NW_023330624.1:0-48858 GCF_011100685.1 Canis lupus familiaris | reverse complement strand
GTGACTGTTCGCCACCTGGGCCTCACATGGACTTGGTGAATCCTGTTGCCACCTGCGCCTCACCGGACCTTGTGACTCTTTTTCCCACCTGGCATCAATGGGACATGGTTACTCTGTTCCCAACCCGGTCCTCCCCTGGACATGATAACTTTGCTCCACACTTTGGCCTCAACTGGTCCTGATGACGCTGCTCCCCCCACCTAGGCCTCAGTCTGGACCTGGTGACTGTGGTCCCCA
This sequence comes from Canis lupus familiaris, assembly GCF_011100685.1. NCBI lineage: Eukaryota > Metazoa > Chordata > Mammalia > Carnivora > Canidae > Canis > Canis lupus. The sequence goes on along the minus strand of NW_023330624.1, from coordinate 48,621 downwards.
CCTCTTTCTCACCTGGACCTGGTGTCTCTCTCTCTCCCAGATGAACCACACCTGGACCTGGTGACTGTGGTGTTCTTGTAGACGCACATTTACCTGGTAACTCTGGTCCCCACTAGGGCCCACCTGGATCTGTGACTCTGGCCTGAAGGTTGTCCTCACCTGGACCTGTGAGTGGGGTTGCCACCCCATACCTGGTGACTCAGTTCCACACTGGGCCTCTTGGACCTCTTAATCTGGTCGTTACCTGGTCCTCTCCCAGACCCGGGGACTGTGGTCCCCAAGTGGGCCTCATCTGGACCTGTGAAATCTGGGTCCCCATCTGGCCTCACCCAGTTCCTGGTGACTTTGTTCCCCACCTGGATCCTGATTGCTCTGGACTCTTTCTTGGCCTCACCGGGAACGTGGTGACTCTGATTCTATCTGCGCGTCACCCAGACCTGTGACTCTGGTCCTCACCTGGGCATCATTGGTACCTGGTGACTCTGTTCCACACTGACCTCACCTGGACATGATGACTCTGGAAGCCCTCTGGGCCTCACACCCTGACCTGGTGATTCTGGTCCCCATCTGGATGTCACCTGGACCAGGTGATTTCTGGTACCACCTCTAGGCCTCAACCGATCTGGTGACTCTGGTTCTCAACTGGGCCTCACCTGGACCTAGTGAATATGCTCCATCTGGGCCTCATTTGCACCTGGTGACTCTGGTCACTACCTGGGCATCATCGGGACATGGTTCCACTGCATGACCTGCAGGTTCGCCTCAACCGGACCTGGTAACTCTGATCCCTATTGGGCATCATCGGGACATGGTTCCACACATGGCCTGCAGGTTGCCTCACTGGACCCGGTAACTCTAGTTGCTACCTGGGCATCATCGGGACATGGTTCCTCTGCATGGCCTGCAGGTTGGGCTCACCTGGACCTGGTGAGTGGCGTTGTCACCTTGGCCTCACCCCCATGCCTGGTGACACAGGTCCCCACGTGGGCCTCAATTTGACCTGGTAAATCTGGTCCTTACCTGGTCCTCACCCGAAACTCCAAATCGGGTCACCAACTGGGAATCACCTGAACCTGGTTAATCTGGTCCCCATCTGGTCCTCATCTAATCCTGGTGACTAGTCACCCCACCTGGACCTGATTGCTGTGGACTCCTTCTTGGCCTCACCTGGAACTGGTGACTCTGATCCTAAGCATGGGCTCACCTGACCTGGTGACTGTGGTTCCCATCGGACCTCACCCGGACCTCATGTCTCTGGTCCCACCTGGGCCAAACCAGGACCTGGTGTCTCTCTACCCCCTGGGTAGCATTAGGATATGGTACACTTTCACTAACAGTGACCCAGCCGGACCTATTAACTCTGGTCTTCACCTGGGCCACACCTGGACATGGTGACACTGGTTCCCACCTGGGTCTCACCTGGACATGGTGACGGATCCCCACCTGGTCCTCATTTGTAACTGGTGATTCTCGTCCCACATGGACATCATGTGGACCTGGTGGCTGCAGTGTTTCTAGCTTCTCATGTACCTCGTGACTCTGGTCCCCACCAAGGACTCACGGGACCTGGTTTGTGTGGTTGCCACCTCCGCCTCACCTGGACCTGGTGATTCTGGTCTGCACCTGAGACTAACCTGGATCTGGTGATGTGGTCCCCACCTGGGCTTCACCTGGATATGGGGACTCCGGTCCCCATCTGGGCCTCACCTGGCCCTGTTGTCCATGGTCCTCACCTGGGCAAAATTGGGACCCGGTGACTGTCTTCCACAACTGGACCTCACCTGGACCACATGACTCTGGTCCCCCTCTGGTTCTCACCGTTCCCTAGTGACTGTGAAACCCCTTTGGCCTGACTTGGACCTCCTGACACTTGTTGCCACCTGCGCCTGACCTCGAACTGTTGACTCTGGTTATTTCAAGGTCCTCCCCTGTACCTGGTGATCCTGGTCCCCACCAGGCCTCATCTGGACATGGTGACACTTTCACCACGGAGGACTCACCTGGACCTGCTAACTATGTTCCACTCCTGGGCATCAAGTAGACCTGTTGACCATGGTATCGAAGCCGGCCTCATATGGACCTGTTTCCTCTGATTCCCACCGGGGCATCACGTTTACCTGGTAACACTGGTCCTAACTTGTGCCTCATCTGGACCTAGTGACTCTGGTCCCCACTTGGCTTCACCTGGATCTGGTGACTCTGGTCCTCAACTGGGCATCACCTGGACCTATTGATATGCTCCATCTGGGCCTCATTTGGACCTGGTGACTCTCTTCCATACCTGGGCATCATCGGGACATGGTTCCACTGCATGGCCTTTAGGTGGGCCGCCCCTGGACCTGGTAACTGTGGTTCTACCTGGGCATCATCGGGACGTGGTTACTCTATTCCCAGTGGGACTGACCTTATCGTGGTAACTCTGGTCCTGACTTTCGGCTCTTCTGTGCCATTGACTCTGGCTCCCCCTGGACCTCACCTATAAGTGGTGACTCTGATCCTAAGCATGGCCTAACCTGACCTGGTGACTGTGGTTTCCATCGGTACCTCACATGGTCCTCATGTCTCTGGTCCCAACTGGGACTCACCAGGACCTTGTATCTGGTACACACCTGAGTAGCATCAGGATATGGTTACACTGTTCAGTAACAGTGACCCGGCCGGACTTATTACTCTCGTTTTCACCTGGTCCACACTTGGACATGGTGACACTGGTTCCCACCAGGGTCTCACCTGGACATGGTGACTCAGATCCCCAAATGGTCCTCACCTGTAACTTGTAATTCTCGTTCCCACATGGACATCATGTGGACCTGGTGGCTGCAGTGTTTCTAGCTTCTCATGTATCTCGTGACTCTGGTCCCCACCAGGACCTCACCGGGACTTGGTGAGTGTGGTTGCCACCTGCAACGCACAAGGACCTGGTGATTCTGGTGTCCACTTGAGACTACCCTGGATCTGGTGACTGTGGTCCCCACCTGGGCTTCACACCTGAATTTGGGGACTCCGGTCCCCATCTGGGCCTCACCTGGCCCTGTTGACCATGGTCCTCAACTGGGCAAAATTGGGACTCGGTGACTGTGTTCCACAACTGGACCTCACCTGGACAAGGTGACTCTGGTCCCCCTCTGGGTCTCACTGTGCCCTAGTGACTGTGAGCCCAACTTTGGCCTGACTTGGACCTGCTGACCCTGGTTGCCACCTGAGCCTGACCTCAAACTGTTGACTCTGGTTCTCTCAAGGGCCTCCCCTGTACCTGGTGATCCTGGTCCCAATTGGGCCTCAACTGGACGTGGTGACTCTTGTCACCACCGGGGACTCACCTGGACAAGATTACTGTGTTCCACACCTGGCCTCAGGTAGACCTGTTGACCATGGTCCCCAAGCCGGCCTCACGTGGACCTTTTGGCTATGATCCCCGCCGGGGGCTCACGTGTACCTGGTAACTTTGATCCTCACCTGGGCCTCATCTGGACCTAGTGACTCTGGTCCCCACCTGGGCTTCACCTGGATCTGGTGACTCTGGTCCCACCTGGACTTCACCTGGATCTGGTGACTCTGGTCCTCAGTTTGGCCTCACGTGGCTGGTGTCTCTCGTCCCCACTTTGACCTAACTCAGAACTGCTGAATCTTGCCCCACCTAGGCCGCACAGAGACCTGGTGACTCTTGTCCCCAGCTATGCCTCAATTCAACCTGATGAATCTGGTCCTGACGTGGGCTCACATGGACCTAGGACTCAGCTGGATAGAGTGGCTCTGGTTCCCACAAGGGCACACCTGATACTGGTGATTGTGGTCTTATTCTATGCCTCACCAGGACCTAGTGATTCTGTTCCCGATCTGGGCCTGCATGGCCCTAGTACTCTGGTCCTCACCCAGGCATCATTGGGACCTGGATACTCTATTCCACATCTGGGCCTCACTTTGACCAGGGACCTCTGGTCCCATTCTGGGCCTCAAACTAACTGGTTACTCTGGTACCCCTCTGGGCCTCACCCTTACCTGGTGACTGGTCACCCCTTGGGCTTCACTTGGGCCTGGTGAATCTGGTCCTTAGCTGCTCCGCATCTGGATCTGGTGACTGGTGGCCACCTGGGCCTCACCTGGACTTGGTGAATCCTGTTGCCACCTGCCCCTCACCTGGACCTTGACTGTGGTCCCAACTGGACCTCACCTGGATCTGGTGGCTCTGGTTCCCATATGCGGCTCTCCTTGGACCTGTTCCTGTGGTCTCCATCTGGCCTCACCTGGAACACAATGACTCTGATCCATATATGGTCCTCTCCTGGACCTGTTGACTCTCGTCCTTACCTGGTCATCATTGGGACCTGGATACTCTCTATAACCTGGGCCTCACCTGGACCTGGTGACTGTGGTCCCACCTGGGCCTCTCCTGGACGAGGTGACTGGTTCCCACAGGGACCTCACCTGGACCTGGTGACTCAGGTCCTCATATGGGCATCATGGGACCAGGTTCTCAGTTCACATCGGGGTCTCATCTGTACCTAGTGATTCTCGTCCCCCTCTGTGCCTCACCCTGATATGGTGACTCTGCTCCCCACCTGGATGTCACCAGAACCGCGTGACACTGGTCACCCTCTGGGACTCACCCGGAGCTGGGGACACTGCTCCTCAACTGGGCCTCAACAGGACCTGGTGCATCTGTCCTCACTAGGCCTCGTCTGGACCTTGTGACTCTTTTCCCACCTGGCATCAATGGGACATGGTTACTCTTCCCACCTGGGCCTCACATGGAGCATGATAACTTGGCGTCCACACTTTGGCCGCAGCTGGTCCTGATGACTCTTGGTCGCCCACCTAGTCCTCAATCTGGAACCTGGTGACTGGTCCCCACCTGGAACTCAGCACTGGACCGGGGTGGACGTCCGTTCCCACAGGAACCACACCTGGACCGGGAACTGGGGTGTTACTTGTAGACTCACATTTACCTGGTGACTCCGGTCCCCACTAGGCCTCACCTGGATCTGGTGACTCTGGCCTGCAGGTTGGCTCACCTTGACCTGGTGAGTGGGGGTTGCCACCTGGGCCTCACCCATACCGTGTAACTCAGGTCTCCACGTGGGCCTCTTTGACCTGGTGAATCTATTACTTACCTGGTCCTCTCGCAGACCCGGGGACTCTGGTCAACGCCTGGGCGTCACCTGGACCTGGTCAATCTGGTCCCCATCTGGGCCTCACCCGGTCCTGGTGACTTTGTTCCGCACCTGGACCTGATTGCTGGTGGACTCAGTTTCTTGCCTCACCTGGAACTGGGGACTCTGAACCTATCTGCGCGTCACCCAGACCTGGTGACTCTGTTCCTCACCTGGGCATCTTTGGTACTTGGTGGTCTCTGTCCATACCTGAGCCCTCACCTGGACAATGATGACTCTGGAACCTCTCTGGGCCTCACCCTGACATGGTGATCCTGGAGCCCATCTGGATGTCCCCTGGACCATGTGATTCTGGTACCCCCTCTAGGCCCTCAACCAGATCATGGTGACTCTGGGTCCTCAACTGGGCCTCACCTGGACCTAGTGAATATGCTCCATCTGGGCCTCATTTGGGCCTGGTGACTCTGGTCCCTACCTGGGCATCATCGGGACATGGTTCCACTGCATGGCCTTCAGGTGGGCCTCAGCTGGACCTGGTATCTCTCGTCCCTACTGGGGCATCCATCGGGACATGGTTCCTCTGCATGGCCTGCAGGTTGCCTCACCTGGGACCTGGTGAGTGGGGTTGCCAACTGGGCCTCACCCATACCTGGTGACACAGGTCCCACGTGGGTCTCACTTGGACCTGGTGTATCTGGTCCTTACCTGTCCTCACCCGTAACTCGTCACCTGTCACCACCTGGAATCACCTGGGCCTGGTGAATCTGGTCCCCATCTTGGTCCTCACTCAGTCCTGGTGACTTTGTTCCCCACCTGGACCTGATTGCTGTGGACTCCTTCTTGGCCTCACCTGGAACTGGTGACTCTGATCCTAACTACGGCCCTCACCCCGATCTGCTGACTCTGGTCCCTCACCTGTGGATCATTACGACCTGGATACTCTGTTCCACACCTGAGCCCTCACCTGGACATGATGACTTGGATCCACTCTTGGGCCTCCCTCTGACATGGTGACTCTGGTCCCCAGCTGGATATTACACCTAGACCAGGTGAAATCTGGTACGGCCTCTAGGCCTCAACCAAACCTGGTGACTCTATGTCCTCAACTGGGCCTCACCGGGGACTTAGTGAATATGCTACCAACTGCGCCTCATCTGGACATGTTGACTCTGGTTCTACCGGTGGGCATCATCCGGGACATGGTTACCTCTATCCCCACTGGGACTGCCCTGATCCTGGTAACTCTGGTCCTGACTTTGGCCTCGTTCCGTACCAGGTGACTAGGCTCCTCCTGGGCCCACACCAGTAACTGGTGACTTATGATCCTAAGGCATGGCCTCACCTGAACCTGGTGACTGTGGGTTCCCATCGGGACTCACCTGGACTCAATGTCTCCTTGGTCCCAACTGGGCCTCACCAGGACCTGGTGTCTCTGTAACCCACCTCGATAGCCATCAGGATATGGGTTACACTGTTCAATAACAGTGACCCAGCGGGACCTATTATCTCTGGCATTCACGTGGGCCACAGCAGGACATGGTGATACTGGTTCCCACCTGGGTCTCACCTGGACATGGTGAGTCGGTTCCCCCACCTGGTCCTCACCTGTAACTGGTGATTCTCGTTCCCACATGACATCATGTGGACCTGGTGGGCTGCAGTGTTTCTAGCTTCTCATGTACCTCGTGACTGTGGTCCACACCAGGGCCTCACCGGACCTGGTGATGTGGGTTGCCACCTGGAAACTCACCTGGACCTGTGATTCTGGTCTGCACCTGAGACTCCCCGGGATCTGTGACTGTGGTCCCCACCTGGGCTTCACCTGGATTTGGGGACTCCGGTCCCCATCGGGCCTCCCCTGCCCTGTTGACCATGGTCCTCAACTGGGAAAATTGGGACACTCTGGACTGTTTTCCTACAACTGGACCTCATCTGGACCAGGTGACTCTGGTCCCCCTCTGTGTCTCACCGTGCCCTAGTGACTGTGAACCCACTTTGGCCTGACTTCAACCTGCTGACCTGGTTGCACCTGTGCCTGACCTCGAACTGTTGACTCTGGTTCTTTTCAAAGGCCTCCCCTGTACCTGGTGATTCCTGGTGCCCCACCTGAGCCCTCACCTGCACCTGGTGTCTCTAGTCACCACCGGGGACTCACCTGACCTGCTTACTGTGTTCCACACCTGGGCCTCAAGTACACCTCTTGACCATGGTTCCCAAGCTCGCCACACTTGGACCTGTTGCCTCTGATCCCCACCGGGGCCTCACGTGTACCTGGTAACTCTGGTCCTCACCTGGGCCCCATCTGCCACCTAGTGACTCTGGTCCCCACCTGGACTTCACCTGATCTGGTGACTCTGGTCCCCATATGGAACTCACCTGTATCTGGTGACTCTTCTCAGTTGGCCTCACCTGGACTGGTGTCTCTCGTCCCCACTTTGACCTAACTCAGAACTGCTGAAATCTTGCCCCACCTAGGCCGCACCCAGACCTGATGACTCTTGTCTCCAGCTATGCCTCAATTCGACATGATGAATCTGGTCCTCAGGGGGCCTCACATGGACCTCGGACTCAGCGGGATAGAGTGGCTCTGGTTCCCACAAGGGCTCACCTGATACTGGTGACTGTGTTCTATTCTATACCTCACCAGGACCTAGTGATTCTGTTCCCCATCTGGGCTTTCATGGCCCTAGTGACACTGGTCCTCACCCAGGCATCATTGGGACCTGGATACTCTATTCCACACCTGGGCCTCACTTTTACCAGGGACCTCTGGTCCCATTCTGGGCCACAAACTAAACTGGTTACTCTGGTTCCCCCTCGGGGCCTCACCCTTACCTGGTGACTCTGGTCACCCCTTGGGCTTCACTTCGGCCTGGTGAATCTGGTTCTTAGCTTGTCCGCACCTGGATCTGGTGACAGGTCACCACGTGGGCCTCACCTGGACTTGGGTGATTCATGTTGCCACCTGCGCCTCACCTGGACCTTGTGACTGTGGTCCCTCCTGGACCTCACCTGGATCTGGTGGCTCTGGTTCCCATACGGGGCTCTCCTGGACCTGGTTCCTGTGGTCTCCATCTGGCCTCACCTGGAAGACAATGACTCTGATCCATATTTGGGGCCTCTCCTGGACCTGTTGAGTCTGGTCCTTACCTGGGCATCATTGGGACCTGGATACTCTCTTATATACCTCGGCCTCACCAGGACCTGGTGACTGTGGTCCCACCTGGGCCTCACCTGGACGGGGTGACTGGTTCCCTCAGGGACCTCACCTGGACCTGGTGACTCAGGTCCTCATATGGGCATCTTGGGACCTGGTTTCACAGTTCCACATCGGGGCCTCACCTGGACCTAGTGATTCTCGTCCCCCTCTGGGCCTCACCCAGACTTGTGACACTGGTCCCCACCTGGATATCACCAGAACCGGGTGACACACCCGGAGCTGGGGACACTGGTCCTCAGCTGGGCCTCAACACGACCTGGTGAATCTACTCCTCACTTAGACCTCGTCTGGACCTTGTGACTCTTTTCCCACCTGACATCAATGGGACATGGTTACTGTGTTCCCCATCTGGGCCTCACCTGGTCATGATAACTTTGCTCCACACTTTGGGCTCAACTGGTCCGGATGACTCTGGTCCCCCCACCTAGGCCTCAATCTGGACCTGGTGACTGTGGTCCCCCCCTGGGTCTCACCTGGATCTGGTGACTCTCGTTCCCACATGAACCAAACCTGGACCTGGTGACTGTGGTGTTCTTGTAGACTCACATTTACCTGGTGCCTCGTGTCGCCACTAGGACCTCAACTGGATCTGTTGACTCTGGCCTGCAGGTTCGCCTCACTTGGACCTGGTGAGTGGGGTTGCCTACCTGGGCCTCACGGAAACCTGGTGACTCAGGTCCCCACGTGGGCCTCTTGGACCTGTTAATCTGGTGCTTGCCTGGTCCTCTCCCTACCCGGGTACTCTGGTCCCCAACTGGGCCTCACCTGGACCTGGTGATTGTGGTCCCCATCTGGGCCTCACCCAGTCCTGGTGACTTTGTTCCCCACCTGGACCTGATTGCTGTGGACTCCTTCTTGGCCTCACCTGGAACCGGTGTCTCTGATCCTATCTGCGCCTCACCCAGACCTGTTGACTCTGGTCCTCACCTGGGCATCATTGGTACCTGGTGACTCTGTTCCACACCTGAGTCTCACCTGGACATGATGACTCTGGAACCTCTCTGGGCCTCACCCTGACCTGGTGATTCTGCTCCCCATCTGGATTTCACCTGGACCAGGTGATTCTGGTACCCCTCTAGGCCTCAACGAGATCTGGTGACTATGGTCCTCAACTGGTCCTCACCTGGACCTAGTGAATATGCTCCATCTAGGCCTCATTTGGACCTGGTGACTCTGGTCCCTACCTGGGCATCATCGGGACATGGTTCCACTGCATGGCCTGCAGGTTGGCGTCACCTGGACCTGGTAAATCTGGTCCCTACCTGGGCATCAACGGGACATGGTGTCTCTGCATGGCATGCACTTTGGCCTCACCTGGACCCGGTAAGTCTATTCCCTACATGGGCATCATTGGGACATGGTTCCTCTGCATGGCCTGCATGTTGGCTTCACCTGGACATGGTTAGTGGGGTTTTCACCAGTGCCTCACCCATACCTGGTGACACAGGTCCCCACGTGCTCATCACTTGGACCTGGTGAATCTCACCCTTACCTGGTCCTCACCCGGAACTGGTAAGTCTGGTCACCACCTGGGAATCACCTGGGCCTGGTGAATCTGGTCCCCATCTGGGCCTCAACCAGTCCTGGTGACTTTGTTCCCCATCTGGGCCTGATTGCTGTGGACTCCTTCTTGGCCTCACCTGGAACTGGTGACTCTGATCCTAACTGGGCCTCACCCAGAACTGGTGACTCTGGTACTCACCTGTGGTCCATTATGACATGGATACTCTGTTCCAACCTGAGCCTCACCTGGATATGATGATTCTGGATCCCCTCTGGGCCTCAGCCTGACATGGTGACACTGGTCCCCATCTGGATGTCACCTAGACCAGGTGAAACTGGTACCCCTCTAGGCCTCAACTTGACCTGGTGACTCTGGTCCTCAACTGGGCCTCACCGGGACCTAGTGAACATGCTCCCCACCTGCGCCTCATCTGGACCTGGTGACTCTGGTCCCTACCTGGGCATCATCAGGACTTGGTTGCTTTGCATGGCCTGAAGGTTGCCCTAACCTGGACCTGGTGTGTGGGGTTGCCACCTGGGTCTCACCCATACCTGGTGACTCAGGTCCCAACGTGAGATTCTTGGACCTGGTGAATCTGGTCCTTACCTGTTCCTCTCCCAGATTCGGGGACTCTGGACACCACCTGGGCTCACCTGGACCTGGTGGATCTGGTCCCCATCTGGGCCTCACCCAGTCCAGGTGACTTTGTTCCCCACCTGTACCTGATTGCTTTGGACTGTTCCTTGGCCTCACCTGGAACTGGTGTCTCTGATCCTATCTGCGCCTCACCCAGACCTGTTGACTCTGGTCCTCACCTGGGCATCATTGGTACCTGGATACTCTGTTCCACACCTGAGCCTCACCTGGACTTGTTGACTCTGGAACCACTCTGGGCCTCACCCTGACCTGAAGACTCTGGTACCCATCTGGATGTCACCAAGACCAGGTGAATCTGGTACCCCTCTAGGACTCAACTTGACCTGGTGACTCTCGTCCTCAACTTGGCCTCACAGGGACCTAGTGAATATGCTCCCCACCTGCGCCTCATCTGGACCTGGTGACTCTGGTTCTTCCTGGGCATCATCCTGAAATGGTTACTCTATTCCCCACTGGGACTGACCTGATCCTGGTAACTCTGGTCTTGACTTTGGCCTCTTCTGTACCAGGTGACTCTGGCTCCACCTGGGCCTCACCTGTAACTGGTGACTCTGATCCTAAGCATGGCCTCACCTGACCTGGTGACTGTGGTTCCCATCGGGACCTCATCTGGACCTCGTGTCTCTGGGCCCACCTGGGCCTCACCAGGATATGGTGTCTCTGGTACCCACGTGGGTAGCATCAGGATATGGTTACACTGTTCACTAACAGTGACCCAGCCGGACCTATTAACTCTGGTCTTCACCTGGGTCTCACCTGGGCATGGTGGGTCGGATCCCCACCTGGTCCTCACCTGTAACTAGTGATTCGCGTTCCCACATGGACATCATGTGGACCTGGTGGCTGCAGTGTTTCTAGCTTCCCATGTACCTCGTGGCTCGGGTCCCCACCAGGGCCTCACCGGGTACCTGGTGAGTGTGGTTGCCACCTGCACATCACCTGGACCTGGTGATTCTGGTCTGCAACCGAGACTACCCTGGATCTGGTGACTGTGGTCCCCACCTGGGCTTCACCTGGATTTGGGGACTCTGGGCCCCATATGGGCACTCCTGGCTCTGTTGACCATGATCCTCAACTGGGCAAATTTGGGACCCGGTGACTGTGTTCCACAACTGGACCTCACCTGGACCAGGTGACTCTGGTCCCGCTCTGGGTCTCACCGTGCCCTAGTGACTGTGAACCCCACTTTGGCCCGACTTGCACCTTCTGTCCCTGGTTGCCACCTGCACCTGACCTCGAACTGTTGACTCTGGTTCTTTCAAAGGCCTCCCCTGTACCTGGTGATCCTGGTCCCCACCTGGGCGTCACCTGGACCTGGTGACTCTTGATACCACCGGGGACTTACCTGGACCTGGTTACTGTGTTCCACACCTGGGCCTCAAGTAGACCTGTTGACCACGGTCCCCAAGCCGGCCTCACATGGACTTGTTGCCTCTGATCCCCACAGGGGCCTCACGTGTACCTGGTAACTCTGGTCCTCACCTGGGCCTCATCTGGACCTAGTGACTCTGGTCCCCACCTGGGCTTCACCTGGATCTGGTGACTTTGGTCCCCACCTGGACTTCACCTGTATCTGGGGACTCTGGTCCCAACCTGGACCTCTCCTGGACCTGGTGACTCTCTTTCCAACATGGACCTCACCTGGGTCTGGTGACTCTGCTCCTCAGTTTGGCATCACCCGTACCTGGTGTCTCTTGTCCCCACTTTGACGTAACTCAGAACTGCTGAATCTTGCCCCACTTAGGCGGCACCCAGATCTGGTGACTCTTGTCCCCAGCTATGCCTCAATTCGACTTGATGAATCTGGTCCTCACGTGGGCCTCACATGGACCTGGGACTCAGCTGGATAGAGTGGCTCTGGTTCCCACAAGGGGCTCACCTGACACTACTGACTGTTGTCTTATTCTGTGCCTCACTAGTACCTAGTGATTCTGTTCGCCATCTGGGCCTGCATGGACCTAGTGACTCTGGTCCTCACCCGGGCATGATTGGGACCTGGATACTCTATTGCACACCTGGGCCTCACTTTGACCAGAGACCTCTGGTCCCATTCTGGGCCTCAAACTAAACTGGTTATTCTGGTTCCCCCTCTGGCCTCACCCTTACCTGGTGACTCTGGTCACCCCTTGGCTTCATTGGGCCTGTTAAATTTGGTCTTTAGCTGGTCCGCACCTGGATCTGGTGACTGTTCGGCACCTGGGCCTCACCTGCACTTGGTGAATCCTGTTGCCACCTGCGCCTCACCTGGACCTTGTGACTGTGATCCCACCTGGACCTCACCTGGATCTGCTGGCTCTGGTTCCCATATTGGCTCTCCTGGACCTGGTTCCTGTGGTCTCCATCTGGCCTCACCTGGAACACAATGACTCTGATCCATATTTGGGCCTCTCCTGGACCTGTTGACTCTGGTCTTTACCTGGGCATCATTGGGACCTGGATACTCTCTTATATACCTGGACCTCACCTGGACCTGGTGACTGTGGTCCCACCTGGGCCTCACCTGGACGAGGTGACTGGTTCACACCCGGACATCACCTGGACCTGGTGACTCATGTCCTCATATGGGCATCTTGGGAGTTGGTTTCTCAGTTCCACATCGGGTCCTCACCTGGACCTAGTGATTCTCCTCCCGCTCTTGGCCTCACCCTGACGTGGTGACTCTGCTCCCGACCTGGATATCACCAGGACCGGGTGACTCTAGTCCCCCTCAAGGACGCACCCGCAGCTGGGGACACTGGTCCTCAACTGGGCCTCAACAAGACCTGGTGAATCTACTCCTCACTTAGGCCGCGTCTGGACCTTGTGACTCTTTTCCCACCTGGAATCAATGGGACATGGTTACTCTGTTCCCCACATGGGCCTACCCTCGACATGATAACTTTGCTCCACACTTTGGCCTCAACTGGTCCTGATGACTGTGGTCCCCCCACTTAAGCCTCAATCTGGACCTTGTGACTGTGGTCCCGAACAGGGTCTCACCTGGACTTGGTGACTCTCGTTCCCACATGAACCACACCTGGACCTGGTGACTGTGGTTTTCCTGTAGACTCACATTTACCTGGTGACCCGGTCCCCACAAGGGCCTCACCTGGATCTGGTGACTCTGGCCTGCAGGTTGGCCTCACCTGGACCTGGTGATTCTGGTCTGCACCTGAGACTACCCTGGATCTGATGACTCCGGTTCCACCTGGGCATCACCTGGATTTGGGGACTCCGGTCCCCATCTGGGCCTCACCTGGCCCAGTTGACCATGGTCCTCAACTGGGCAAAATTGGGAACCGGGGACTCTGTTCCACAACTGGATCTCACCTGGACCAGGTGACTCTGGTCCCCCTGTGGGTCTCACCGTGCCCTAGTGACTGTGAATCCCACTTTGGACTGACTTGGACCTGCTGACCCTGTTTGCCACCTGCACCAGACCTCGAACTGTTGACTCTGGTTCTATCAAGGGCCTCCCTGGACCTGGTGATCCTGGTCCCCACCTGGGACTCACCTGGACGTGGTGACTCTTGTCACCACCGGGGACTCACCTGGACCTGGTTACTGTGTTCCACACCTGGGCCTCAAGTCGACCTGTTGACCATGGTCCCCAAGCCGGCCTCACATGGACCTGTTGCCTCTGAAGCCCACCGGGGCCTCACGTGTACCTGGTAACTCTGGTCCTCACCTGGGCCTCATCTGGACCTAGTGACTCTGGTCCCCCCTGGGCTTCACCTGGATCCGGTGACTCTGGTCCCCACCTGGATTTCACCTGGATCTGGTGACTCTGGTCCCCACCTGGACCTCTCCTGGACCTGCTGACTCTCTTTCCAACATGGACCTCACCTGGATCTGGTGATTCTGGTCCTCAGTTTGGCCTCACCTGGACCTGGTGTCTCTCGTCCCCATTTTGACCTAACTCAGAACTGCTGAATCTTGCCCCACCTAGGCCGCACGCAGACCTGGTGACTCTTGTCGCCAGCTATGCCTCAATTCGACCTGATGAATCTGGTCCTCACGTGGGCCTCACATGGACCTGGGACTCAGCTGGATAGAGGGGCTCTGGTTCACACAAAGGGCTCACCTGATACTGCTGACTGTGGTCTTATTCTATGCCTCACCAGGACCTAGTGATTCTGTTCCCCATCTGGGCCTGCATGGCCCCAGTGACTCTGGTCCTCACCCAGGCATCATTTGGACCTGGATACTCTATTCCACACCTGGGCCTCACTTTGACCAGGGACCTCTGGTCGCATTCCGGGCCTGAAACTAAACTGGTTACTCTGGATCCCCCTCTGGGCCTCACCCATACCTGGTGACTCTGGTTACCCCTTGCGCTTCACTTGGGCCTGTTGAATCTGGTCCTTAGCTGGTCCGCACCTGGATCTGGTGACTGGTCGCCACCTGGGCCTCACCTGGACTTGGTGAATCCTGTTGCCACCTGCGCCTCACCGGGACCTTGTTACTGTGGTCCCACCCGGACCTCACCTGGATCTGGTGGCTCTGGTTCCCATATGGCGCTCTCCTGCTCCTGGTTCCTGTGGTCTCCATCTGGCCTCAACTAGAACACAATGACTCTGATCCATATTTGGGCCTCTCCTGGAACTATTGACTCTGGTCCTTACCTGGGCATCATTGGGACCTGCATACTCTCTTATATACCTGGGCCTCACCTGGACCTGTTGACTGTGGTCCCACCTGGGCCTCACCTGGACGAGGTGACTGGTTCCCACAGGAAACTCACCTGTACCTGGTGACTCAGGGCCTCATATGGACATCATGGGACCTGGTTTCGCAGTTCCACATTGGGGCCTCACCTGGACCTAGTAATTCTCGTCCCCCTCTGGGCCTCACCCTGACGTGCTGACTCTGTCCCCACCTGGATATCACCAGAACCGGGTGACCCTGGTCCCCTGTGGGACTCACCCGGAACTGGGGACACTGGTCCTCAACCGGACCTCAACAGGACCTGGTGAATCTACTCCTCACTTAGGCCTCTTCTGGACCTTGTGACCCTTTTCCCACCTGGCATCAATGAGACATGGTTACTCTGTTCCCCACGTAGGCCTCAACTGGACATGATAACTTTGCTCCACACTTTGGCCTCAACTGGTCCTGATGATTCTGGTCCCCCGACCTAGGCCGCAATCTGGACCTGGTGACTGGTCCACACCTGGGTCTCACCTGGACCTGGTGACTCTCTTTCCCACATGAACCACACCTGGACCTGGTGACGGTGGTGTTCTTGTAGACTCACATTTAAATGGTGACTCTGGTCCTCACTAGGGGTTCACCTGGGTCTGGTGACTCTGGCCTGCCGGTTGGCCTCACCTGGACCTGGTGAGTGGGGTTGCCACCAGGGCCTCAACCATACCTGGTGACTCAGGTCCCCACGTGGCTCTCTTTGACCTGATGAATCTGGTCCTTACCTGGTTATCTCCCACTCCTAGGGACTCTGGTAACCACCTGGGCCTCACCTGGATCTGCTGAATCTGGTCCCTACTGGGCCTCACATAGTCCTAGTGACTTTGATCCCCACCTGGACCTGATTGCTGTAGACACTTTCTTGGCCTCACCTGGAACTGGTGACTATAATCCTATCTGTGCATCCCCCAGAACTGGTGACTCTGGTCCTCCCATGGGCATCATTGGTACCTGGTGACTCTGTTCCACACCTAAGCCTCACCTGGACATGATGACTCTGGAACCTCTCTTGTCCTCACCGTGACCTGGTGACTCTGGTCCCCATCTGGATGTCACCGGGACCAGCTGATTCTGGCACCCCTATAGGCCTCAACCAGATCTGGTGACTCTGGTCCTCAAATGGGACTCACCTGGACCTAGTGAATATGCTCAATCTGGGCCTCATTTGGACGTGGTGACTTTGGTCCTGACTTTGACCTCTTCTGTACCAGGTTACTCTGACTCCACCTGGGCCTCACCTGTAAATGGTGACTCTGATCCTAAGCATGGCCTCACCTGACCTGGTGACTGTGGTTTCCATTGGGACCTCACCTGGACCTCATGTCTCTGGTCCCACCTGGGCCTCGCCAGGACCTGGTGTCTCTGGTACCCACCTGCGTACCATCAGGATATGGTTACACTGTTCACTCACAGTGACCCAGCCGGACTTATTAACTCTAGTCTTCACCTGGGCCACACCTGGACATGGTGACACTGGTTCCCACCAGGGTCTCACCTGGACATGGTGATTCAGATCCCACCTGGTCCTCACCTGTAACTGGTGATTCTCGTTCCCACATGGACGTCATGTGGACCTGGTGGCTGCAATGTTTCTAGCTTCTCATGTACCTCGTTACTCTGGTCCCCGCCAGGGCCTCACCGGGACCTGGTGAGTGTGGTTGCCACCTGCACCTCACCTGGACATGGTGATTCTGGTCTGCTCCTGAGACTCCCCGGGATATGGTGACTGTGGTCCCCACCTGGGCTTCACCTGGATTTGGGGACTCTGGTCCCCATCTGGTCCTCACCTGCCCCTGTTGACCATGGTACTCAACATGCAATATGGGACCCGGTGACTGTGTTCCACAACTGGACCTCACCTGGACCAGGTGACTCTGGTCCCACTCTTGGTCTCACCGTCCCCTAGTGACCTTGTACCCCACTTTGGCCTGACTTGGACCTGCTGACCCAGGTTGCCACCTGCGCCTCACCTCGAACTGTTGACTCTGGTTCTTTGAAGGGCCTCCCCTGGACCTGGTGATCCTGGTCCCCACCTGTGTCTCACCTGGACGTGGTGACTCTTGTCACCACCGGGCACTCACCTGGACCTGCTTACTGTGTTCCACACCTGGGCCTCAGGTAGACCTGTTGACCATGGTCCCCAAGCCGGCCTCACGTGGACCTTTTGGCTCTGATACCCGCCGGGGTCTCACGTGTTTCTGGTAACTCTGATCCTCACCTGGGCCTCATCTGGACCTAGTGACTATGGTCCCCACCTGGGCTTCACCTGGATCTGGTGACTCTGGTTCCCACCTGGACCTCTCCTGGACCTAGTGACTCTCTTTCCAACCTGGACCTCACCTGGATCTGGTGACTCTGGTCCTCAGTTTGGCCTCACCTGGACCTGGTGTCTCTCGTCCCCACTTTGACCTAACTCAGAACTGCTGAATCTTGCCCCACCTAGGCCGCACCCAGACCTGGTGACTCTTGTCCCCAGCTATGCCTCTATTCGACCTGATGAATCTGGTCCTCACGTGGGCCTCACATGGACCTGGGACTCACCTAGATAGAGTGTCTCTGGTTCCCACAAGGGGCTCACATGATACTGTTGACTGTGGTCTTATTCTATGCCTCACCGGGACCTAGTGATTCTGTTCCCCATCTGGGCCTGCATGGCCCTAGTGACCTTGGTCCTCACCCAGGCATCATTGGGACCTGTATACTCTATTCTACAACTGGGCCTCACTTTGTCCAGGAAACTCTGGTCCCATTCTGGTCCTCAAACTAAACTGGTTACTCTGGTTCACACTCTGGTCCTCACCCTTACCTGGTGACTCTGGTCACCCCTTGGGCTTCACTTCGGCCTGGTGAATCTGGTCCTTAGCTGGTCCGCACCTGGCTCTGGTGACTGGTCGCCACCTGGATCTCACCTGGACTTGGTGAATCCTGTTGCTACCTGCGCCTCACCTGGACCTTGTGACTGTGGTCCCACCTGGACCTCACCAGAATCTGGTGGCTCTGGTTCCCATATGGGGCTCTCCTGAACCTGGTCCGTGTTGTCTCCATCTGGCTTCACCTGGAACACAATGACTCTGATACATATTTGGGCCTCTCCTGGAACTGATGACGCTGGTCCTTACCTGGGCATCACAGGGACCTGGATACTCTCTTATATACCTGGGCCTCACCTGGACCTGGTGACTGTGGTCCCACCTGGGCCTCACCTGGACGAGGTGACTGGTTCCCACAGGGACCTCACCTGGACCTGGTGACTCAGGTCCTCATATGGGCATCATGGGACCTGGTTTTTCAGTTCCACATCGGGGCCTCACCTGGACCTAGGGATTCTCGTCCCCCTCTGGGCCTCACTCTGACGTGGTGACTCTGGTCACCCCTGGATATCACCAGAACCGGGTGACTCTGGTCCCCCTCTGGGACTCTCCCGGAGCTGGGGACACTGGTCCTCCGCTGGGCCTCAACAGGACCTGGTGAATCTACTCCTCACTTAGGCCTCCTCTGGACCATGTGTCTCTTTTCCCACATGGCATCAATGGGACATGGTTACTCTGTTCCCCACCTGGGCCTCACCTGAATATGAAAACTTTGCTCCACACTTTGGCCTCAACTGGTCCTGATGACTCTGGTCCCCCCACCTAGGCCTCAATCTGGACCTGGTGAGTGTGGTCCCCACCTGGGTCTCACCTGGACCTGGTGACTCTCGTTCCCACATAAACCACACCCGGAGCTGGTGACTGTGGTGTTCATGTAGACTCACATTTTCCTGGTGACACCGGTCCCCACTAGGGCATTACCTGGATCTGGTGACTCTGGCCTGCAGGCTGGCCTCACCTGGACTTGGTGAGTGGGGTTGACACCTGGGCCTCACCCATACCTGGTGACTCAGGTCACCACGTGGGCCACTTGGACCTGGTGAATCTTGTTCTTACCTGGTCCTCTCCCACCACGGGGACACTGGTCACCACCTGGGTCTCACCTGGACCTGGTGAAGCTGGTACCCATCTGTGCCTCACCCAGTCCTGGTGACTTTTTTCCCCACCTGGACCTGATTGCTGTGGACTCTTTCTTGGCCTCACCTGGAACTGGCGACTCTGATCCTGAGTGTCACCCAGACCTGGTGACTCTGGTCCTCACCTGGGCATCATTGGTACCTGAAGACTCTGATCCACACCTGAGCCTCACCTGGACATGATGACACTGGAACCACTCTGGGCTTCACCCTGACCTGGTGACCCAGGTCCCCATCTGGATGTCACCTGGACCTGGTGATTCTTGTACCCCTCTAGGACTCAACAAGATCTGGTGACTCTGGTCCTCAACTGGGCCTCACCTGGACCTAGTGAATATGCTCCATCTGGGCCTCATTTGGACCTGGTGACTCTGGTCCCTACCTGGGCATCATCGGTACAATGTTACTCTATTCCACACTGGGAATCCCCTGATCCTGGTAACTCTGGTCCTCTCTTTGGACTCTTCTGTACCAGGTAACTCTGGCTCCACCTGGACCTCACCTGTAACTGGTGATTCTGATCCTACGCATGGCCTCATCTGACCTGATGACAGTGCTTCCCATCGGGACCTCACCTGGACCTCAGGTCTCCGGTCCGACCTGGGCCTTACCAGGACCTGGTGTCTCTGCTAACCACCTGGGTAGCATCAGGATATGGTTACACTGTTCACTAACAGTGACCCAGCTGGACCTATTAACTCTGGTCTTTACCTGGGCCACACCTGGACATGGTGACACTCGTTCCCACCTGGGTCTCACCTGGACATGGTGAGTCAGATCCCCACCTGTTCCTCAGCTTTAACTGGTGATTCTCGCTTCCACATGGACATCATGTCGCCCTGGTGGCTTCAGTGTTTCTAGCTTCTCATGTCCTCGTGACTCTAGTCCCCACCAGTGCCTCACCGGGACCTGGTGAGTGTGGTTGCCACCTGCACCTCAATGGACCTGGTGATTCTGGTCTGCACCTGAGACTACCCTGCATCTGGTGACTGTGGTCCCCACCTGGGCTTCACCTGGATTTGGGGACTCCGGTCCCCATCTGGGCCTCAACTGGCCCTGTTGACCATGGTCCTCATTGGGCAAAATTGGGACCCGGTGACTGAGTTCCACAACTGGACCTCACAGGACCAGGTGACTCTGGTCCCCCTCTGGGTCTCACCGTGCCCTAGTGACTGTGAACCCCACTTTGGCCTGACTTGGACCTGCTGACCCTGGTTGCCACCTGCGCCTGACCTCTAACTGTTGACTCTGGTTCTCTCAAGGGCCTCCCCTATACCTGGTGATCCTGGTCCGCAACTGGGCCCCACCTGAACGTGGTGACCCTTGTCACCACGTGGGACTCACCAGGACCTGCTTACTGTGTTCCACACCTTGGCCTCAAGTAGACCTGTTGACCATGGTCCCCAAGGCGGCCTCACATAGACCTGTTTCCTCTGATCCCCACCGGGGCCTCACGTGTACCTGGTAACTCTGGTCCTCACCTGGGCCTCATCTGGACCTAGTGACTCTTGTCCCCACCTGGGCTTCACCTGGTTCTGGTGACTCTGGTCCCCACCTGGAACTCACCTGGATCTGGTGACTCTGGTCCTCAGTTTGGCTTCACCTGGACCTGATTTCTCTCGTCCCCACTTTGACCTAACTCAGAACTGCTGAATCTTGACCCACCTAGGCCGCACGCAGACCTGGTGACTCTTGTCCCCAGCTCTGCCTCAATCCGACCTGATGAATCTGCTCCTCACGTTGGCCTCACATGGTCCTGGGACTCAGCTGGATAGAGTGGCTCTGGTTCCCACAAGGGGCTCACATGATACTGGTGACTGTGGTCCCACCTGGGCCTCACCTGGACGATGTGACTGGTTCCCACAGGGACCTCACCTGGACCTGGTGACTCAGGTCCTCATATGGGCATCATGGGACCTGGTTTCTCAGTTCCACATCGGGACCTAACCTGGACCTAGTGATTCTCGTCCCATTATGGTCATCACCCTGACGTGGTGACTCTGGTCCCCACCTGGATATCACCAGAACCGGGTGACTCTGGTCCCCCTCTGGGACTCACCCAGAGCTGGGGACACTGGTCCTCAACTGGGCCTCAACAGGACCTGGTGAATCTGCTCCTCACTTAGGCCTCGTCTGGATCTTGTGACTCTTTTCCCACCTGGCATCAATGGGACATGGTTAGTCTGTTCCCCACCTGGGCGTCAACTGGACATGATAACTTTGCTCCACATTTTGGCCTCAACTAGTCCTGATGACTCTGGTCCCCCGACCTAGGCGTCAATCTGGACATGATTGCTGTGGACTCCTTCTTAGCCTCAACTGGAACTGGTGAATCTGATCCAGATTGAGGATCCCCAATCTGGGCCTCACCTGGCCCTGTGAACCATGGTCCACAACTGGCAAAATTGGGACCCGGTGACTGTGTTCCACCCCTGGACCTCACCTGGACCAGGTGACTCTGGTCTCCCTCTGGGTCTCACTGTGCCCTAGTGACTGTGAACCCGACTTTGGCCTGACTTGGACCTGCTGACCCAGGTTGACACCTGCGCCTGACCTCGAACTGTTGACTCTGGTTCATTCAAGGGCTTCCCCTGTCCCTGGTGATCTTGGTCCCCCCCTGGGACTCACCTGGACGTGGTGACCCTTGTCACCACCTGGGACTCACCTGGACCTGGTTACTGTGTTCCACACCTGGGCCTCAAGTAGTCCTGTTGACCATGGTACCGAAGCCGGCCTCATATGGACCTGTTTCCTCTGATTCCCACCGGGGCATCACGTGTACCTGGTAACACTGGTCCTGACTTGGGCCTCATCTGGATCTAGTGACTCTGGTCCCCACCTTGGCTTCACCTGGATCTGGTGACTCTGGTCCTCAACTGGGCCTCACGTGGACCTATTGAATATGCTCCATCTGGGCCTCATTTGGACTTGGTGACTCTCTTCCCTACCTGGGCTTCATCGGGACATGGTTCCACTGCATGGCCTTTAGGTTGGCCACCCCTGGACCTGGTAACTGTGGTTCTACCTGGGCATCATCGGGACGTGGTTACTCTATTCCCAGTGGGACTGACATGATCGTGGTGACTCTGGTCCTGACTTTCGCCTTTCCTGTGCCATGTGACTCTGGCTCCCCCTGGACCTCACCTGTAAGTGGTGACTCTGATCCTAAGCATGGCCTCACCTGACCTGGTGACTGTGGTTTCCATCGGTACCTCACCTGGTCCACATGTCTCTGGTCCCAACTGGGACTCACCAGGACCTTGTATCTGGTACACACCTGAGTAGCATCAGGATATGGTTACACTGTTCACTAACAGTGACACGGCCGGACCGATTAACTCTCGTCTTCACCTGGTCCACACTTGGACATGGTGACACTGGTTCCCACCAGGGTCTCACCTGGACATGGTGACTCAGATCCCCACCTGGTCCTCACTTGTAACTTGTAATTCTCGTTCCCACATGGACATCATGTGGACCTGGTGGCTGCAGTGTTTCTAGCTTCTCATGTACCTCGTGACTCTGGTCCCCACCAGGGCCTCACCCGGACTTGGTGAGTGTGGTTGCCACCTGCACCTCACCAGGACCTGGTGATTCTGGTCTCCACTTGAGACTACCCTGGATCTGGTGACTGTGGTCCCCACCTGGGCTTCACCTGAATTTGGGGACTCCGGTCCCCATCTGGGCCTCACCTGGCCCTGTTGACCATGGTCCTCAACTGGGCAAAATTGGGACCCGGTGACTCTGTTCCACAACTGGATCTCACGTGGACAAGGTGACTCTGGTCCCCCTCTGGGTCTCACTGTGCCCTAGTGACTGTCAACCCCACTTTGGCCTGACTTGGACCTGCTGACCCAGGTTGCCACCTACGCCTCACCTCGAATGTTGACTCTGGTTCTCTCAAGGGCCTCCCCTGTACCTGGTGATCCTGGTCCCCAATTGGGCCTCAACTGGACGTGGTGACTCTTGTCACCACCGGGGACTCACCTGGACATGATTACTGTGTTCCACACCTGGGCCTCAGGTAGACTTGTTGACCATGTTCCCCAAGCCGGGCTCACGTGGACCTTTTTGCTCTGATCCCCGCCAAGGGCTCACGTGTATCTGGTAACTCTGATCCTCACCTGGGCCTAATCAGGACCTAGTGACTCTGGTCCCCACCTGGGTTTCACATGGATCTGGTGACTCTGGTCCCCACCTGGACCTCTCCTGGACCTGGTGACTCTCTTTACAACATGGACCTCACCTGGATCTGGTGACTCTGGTCCTCAGTTTGGCCTCACCTGGACCTGGTGTCTCTCGTCCCCACTTTGACCTAACTCAGAACTGCTGAATCTTGCCCCACCTAGCCCGCACCCAGACCTGGTGACTCTTGTCCCGAACTATGCCTTAATTCGACCTGATGCACCTGGTCCTGACGTGGGGCTCACATGGACCTGGGACACAGCTGGATAGAGTGGCTCTGGTTCCCAAAAGGGGCACACCTGATACTGGTGATTGTGGTCTTATTCTATGCCTCACCAGGACCTAGTGATTCTGTTCCCCATCTGAACCTGCATGGCCATAGTGACTCTGGTCCTCACCCAGGCATCATTGGGACCTGGATACTCTATGCCACACCTGGGCCTAGTTTGACCAGGGATCTCTGGTCCCATTTTGGGCCTCAAACTAAACTGGTTACTCTGGTTCCCCTCTGGGCCTCACCCTTACCTGGTGACTCTGGTCACCCCTTTGCTTCACTTGGGCCTCGTGAATCTGGTCCTAAGCTTGTCCGCACCTGGCCCTGGTGACAGGTCACCACGTGGGCCTCACCTGGACTTGGTGAATCATGTTGCCACCAGCGCCTCACCTGGACCTTGTGACTGTGGTCCCTCCTGGAACTCACCTGGATCTGGTGGCTCTGGTTCCCATATGGGGCTCTCCTGGATCTGTTCCCTGTGGTCTCCCTCTGGCCTCACCTGGAACACAATGACTCTGATCTATATTTGGGCCTCTCCTGGACTTGTTGACTCTGGTCCTTACCTGGGCATCATTGGGACCTGGATACTCTCTTATATACCTAGGCCTCACCAGGACCTGGTGACTGTGGTCCCACCTGGGTCTCACCTGGACGGGGTGACTGGTTCCCAGAGGGACATCACCTGGACCTGGTGACTCAGGTCCTCATATGGGCATATTGGGACCTGGTTTCACAGTTCCACATAGGGGCCTCACCTGGACCTAGTGATTCTCTCCCCCTCTGGGCCTCACCCTGACTTGTGACACTGGTCCCCACCTGGATATCAACAGAACCGGGTGACACACCCGGAGCTGGGGACACTGGTCCTCAGGTGGGCCTCAACAGGACCTGGTGAATCTACTCCAATCTTAGGCTTCGTCTGGACCTTGTGACTCTTTTCCCACCTGGCATCAATGGGACATGGTTACTCTGTTCCCCACCTGGCCCCACCTGGACATGATAATTAGCTGCGCACTTTGGCCTCAACTGGTCCTGATGACTCTCGTCCCCAAACCTAGGCCTCAATCTGGACCTGGTGACTGTCGTCCCCAACTGGGTCTCAGCTGGACCTGGTGACTCCCGTTCCCACATGAACCACACCTGGATCTGGTGACTGTGGTGTTCTTGTAGACTCACATTTACCTTGTGAATCCCGTCCCCACTATGGCCTCACCTGGATCTGGTGACTCTGGCCTGTAGGCTGGCCTCACCTGGACCTGGTGAGTGGGGTTGCCACCTGGGCCTCACCCATACATGGTGACACCGGTCCCCACGTAGGCCCCAGTATCTTGGTGAATCTCGTCCTTACCTGGTCCTCAACTGGACCTGGTAACCCTAGTCACCACCTGGGAATCACCTGGACCTGGTGTATCTGGCCCCATCTGGGCCTCACCCAGTCCTGGTGACTTTGTTCCCCACCTGGACCTGATTGCTGTGGACTCCTTCTTGGCCTCAACTGGAACTGGTGACTCTCATCCTAACTGGGCCTCACCCAGATCTGGTGACTCTGGTCCTCACCTGGGCTTCATTGGTACCTGGTGACTCTGTTCCACACCTCAGCCTCACCTGGACATGATGACTCTGGAACCTCTCTGGGCCTCACCCTGACCTGGTGACTCTTGTCCCCATCTGGATGTCAACTGGACCAGGTGATTCTTGTACCCCTCTAATACTCAACCAGATCTGGTGACTCTGGACCTCAACTGGGCCTCACCTGGACCTAGTGAATATGCTCCAACTGGGCCTCATTTGGATCTGGTTACTCTGGTCACTTCCTGGGCATCATCGGGACATGGTTCAGCTGCATGGCCTTCAGGTTGGCCTCACCTGGACCTGGTAACTCTGGTCCCTACCTGGGCATCATCGGGACATGGTTCCTCTACATGGCCTGCAGGTTGGCCTCACCTGGACCTGGTGAGTGGGGTTGGCACCTGGGCCTCACCCATACATGGTGACACAGGTCCCCGTGGGCCCAGTATGACCTGGTGAATCTCGTCCTTACCTGGTCCTCACCCGCACCTGGTAACCCTGATCACCACCTGGGAATCACCTGGACCTGGTGAATCTGGTCCCCATCTGGGCCTCACCCAGTCCTGGTGACTTTGTTCCCCACCTGGACCTGATTGCTGTGGACTCTCTCTTGGCCTCACCTGGAACTGGTGACTCTGATCCTATCTGAGCGTCACCAAGACCTTGTGACTCTGGTCCTCACCTGGGCATCATTGGTGACTCTGTTCCACACCTCAGCCTCACCTGGACATGATGACTCTGGAACCTCTCTGGGCCTAACCCTGACCTGGTGACTCTTGTCCCCATCTGGATGTCAACTGGACCAGGTGATTCTTGTACCCCTCTAATACTCAACCAGATCTGGTGACTCTGGACCTCAACTGGGCCTCACCTGGACCTAGTGAATATGCTCCAACTGGACCTCATTTTGATCTGGTTACTCTGGTCACTTCCTGGGCATCATCGGGACATGGTTCAGCTGCATGGCCTTCAGTTGGCATCACCTGGACCTGGTAACTCTGGTCCCTACCTGGGCATCATCGGGACATGGTTCCTCTACATGGCCTGCAGGTTGGCCTCACCTGGACCTGGTGAGTGGGGTTGGCACCTGGGCCTCACCCATACATGGTGACACAGGTCCCCGTGGGCCCAGTATGACCTGGTGAATCTCGTCCTTACCTGGTCCTCACCCGCACCTGGTAACCCTGATCACCACCTGGGAATCACCTGGACCTGGTGAATCTGGTCCCCATCTGGGCCTCACCCAGTCCTGGTGACTTTGTTCCCCTCTGGATCTGATTGCTGTGGAATCCTTCTTGGCCTCAACTGGAAGTGATGACTCTGATCCAACCTGGGCCTCACCCAGATCTGGTGACTCTGGTCCTCACCTGTGGACCATTATGACCTGGATACTCTGTTCCACACCTGAGCCTCACCTGGACATGATGACTCTGGATCCCCTCTGGGCCTCACCCTGACATGGTGACTCTGGTCCCCATCTGGATGTCACCTAGCCTAGGTGAATCTGGTACCCCTCTAGGGCTCAAATAGACCTGGTGACACTGGTCCTCAACTGGGTGTCACCGAGACCTAGTGAATATGCACCCCACCTGCGCCTCATCTGGACCTGGTGACGCTGGGTCTACCTGGGCATCATCGGGACATGGTTACTCTGTTTCCCACTGGGACTGACCTGATCCTGGTAACTCTGGTCCTTACTTTGGCCTCTTCTGTACCAGGTGACTCTGGCTCCACCTGGGCCTCACCTGTAACTGGTGACTCTGATCCTATTCATGGCCTCTCCTGACCTGGTGACTGTGGTTCCCATCGGGACCTCACCTGGACCTCATGTCTCTGGTCCCACCTGGGCCTCACCAGGACCTGGTGTCTCTGGTACACACCTGGATAGCATCAGGATATGGTTACACTGTTCACTAACAGTGACCCAGCCGGACCTATTAACTCTGGTCTTCACCTGGGCCACACCTGGACATGGTGACACTCGTTCCCACCTGGGTCTCACCTGGAAATGGTGAGTCAGATACCCACCTGGTCCTAACCTATAACTGTTGATTCTCGTTCCCACATGGACATCATGTGGACCTGGTGGCTGCGGTGTTTCTAGTTTGTCATGTACCTTGTGACACTGGTCCCCACCAGGGCCTCACCAGGACCTGGTGAGTGTGGTTGCCACCTGCACCTCACCTGGACCTGGTAATTCTGGTCTGCACCTGAGAGTACCCTGGATCTGTTGACTGTGGTCCCCACCTGGGCTTCACCTGGATTTGGGGACTCTCGTCCCCATATGAGGCTCACCAGGCCCTGTTGACCATGGTCCTCAACTGGGCAAAATTGGGACGCGGTGACTGTGTTCCACAACTGGACCTCACCTGGACCACGTGACTCTGGTGCCCCTCTGGGTCTCACCATTCCCTAGTGACTGTGAACCCCACTTTCCCCTGACTTAGACCTGCTGGCCCTGGTTGAAACCTGCGCCTGAACTCGAACTGTTGACTCTGGATCTTTCAAGGGCCTCCCCTGTACCTGGTGATCCTGGTCCGAACCTGGGCCTCACCTGGACGTGGTGACTCTTGTCACCATGGGGACTCACCTGGACCTGCTTACTGTGTTCCACACCTGGGCCTCAAGTAGACCTGTTGACCATGGTCCCCTAACCGGCCTCACATGGTCCTGTTGCCTCTGATCCCCACTGGGGCCTCACGTGTACCTTGTAACTCTGGTCCTCACCTGGGCCTCATCTGGACCTAGAGACTCTGGTCCCCACCTGGGCTTCACCTGGATCTGGAGACTCTGGTCCCCATCTGGACTTCACCTGGATCTGGTGATTCTGGTCCCAATCTGGACCTCTCCTGGACTTGGTGTCTCTCTTGCCCACTTTGACCTAACTCAGAACTGCTGAATCTTGCCCCACCTATACGCACCCAGACCTGGTGACTCTTGTCCCTAGGTATTCCTCAATTCGACCTGATGAATCTGGTCCTCACGTGGACCTCACATTTACCTGGGACTCAGCTGGAAAGAGTGGCTCTGCTTCCCACTAGGGGCTCACCTGATACTGCTGAATGTGGTCTTATTCTATGCCTCACCAGAACCTAGTGATTCTGTTCCCCATCTGGGCCTGCATGGCCTTAGTGACTCTGGTCCTCACTCAGGCATCATTGGGACATGGATACTCTATTCCACACCTGGGCCTCACTTTTACCAGGAACCGCTGGTCCCATTCTGGGCTTCAAATTAAACTGGTTACTCTGGTCCCCCTCTTAACCTCACCCTTACCTGGTGACTCTGGTCACCCCTTGGGCCTCCCCTGGGCCAGGTGACTCTGGCCTGCAGGTTGGCCTCACCTGGACTTGATTAGTTGATGCCACCTGGGCCTCACCCATACCTGGTGACTCAGGTCCCCACATGGGCCTCTTGGACCTGGTGAATCTGGCCCTTACCTGGACTTCTCCCAGACCCGGGGAATCTGGTCACAACATGGGCCTCACCTGGACCTGGTGAATCTGGGTCCATCTGGGCCTAACCCAGTCCTGGTGACTATGTTCCCCAACTGGACCTGATTGCTCTGGACTCTTTCTTGCCCTCACCTTGAACTGGTGACTCTGATCCTATTACCTAGTCCTCACCCGGAACTGGTAAATCTGGTCACCACCTGGGCATCACCTAGTCCTGGTGACTTTGTTCCCCACGTGGACCTGATTGCTGTGGACACATTCTTGGCCTCACCTGGAAGTGGTAACTCTGATCACAACTGGGCCTCTCCCAGATCTGGTGACTCTGGTCCTCACCTGGGCCTCATCTGGACCTAGTGACTCTGGTCCCCACCTGGGCTTCACCTGGATCTGGTGACTCTGGTCCCCACCTGGATTTCACCTGGAACTGGTGACTCTGGTCCATACCTGAACCTCTCCTGGACCTGGTGACTCACTTTCCAACATGGACCTCACTTGGATCTGGTGACTATGGTCCTCAGTTTGGCCTCACCTGGACCTGGTGTCTCTCGTCCCCACTTTGACCTACTCAGAACTGCTGACCTTGCCCCACCTAGGCCGCACGCAGACATAGTGACTCTTGTTCCCAGCTATGCCTCAATTCGACCTGATGAATCTGGTCCTCACGGGGGCCTCCAAGGACCTGGGACTCAGCTGGATAGAGTGGCTCTGGTTCCCACAAGGGGCTTACCTGATACTGCTGACTGTGGTCTTATTCTATGCCTCACCAGGACCTAGTGATTCTGTTCCCCATCTGGGCCTGCATGGCCCTAGTAAAACTTTTCCTCACCCAGGCATCATTGGGATCTGGATACTCTATTCCACATCTGCGCCTCACTTTCACCAGGGACCTAGGGTCCCATTCTGGGCCTCAAACTAAACTGGTTACTCTGGTTCCCCCTCTGGGCCTCACCCCTTCCTGGTGACTCTGGTCACCCCTTGGGCTTCACTTGGGCCTGGTGAATCTGGTCCTTAGCTGTTCCGCACCTGGATCTGGTGACCGGTCGCTACCTGGGCCTCACCTGGACTTGGTGAAACCTGTTGCCACCTGCGCCTCCCCTGGGCCTTGTGACTGTGGTCCCACCCAGACATCACCTGGATCTGGTGGCTCTGGTTCCCATATGGGGCTCTCCTGGACCTGGTTCCTGTGGTCTCCATCTGGCCTCACCTGGAACACAATGACTCTTAACCATATTTGGGCCTCTCCTGGACCTGTTGACTCTGGTCCTTACCTGGGCATCATTGGGACCTGGATACTCTCTTATATACCTGGGCCTCACCTGGACCTGGTGACTCTGGTCCCACCTGGGCCTCACCTGGACGAGGTGACTGGTTCCCACAGGACCTCACCTGGACCTGGTGACTCAGGTCCTCATATGGGCATCATGGGACCTGGTTTCTCAGTTCCACATCGGGGCCTCACCTGGACCTAGTGATTCTCCTCCCCTCTGGGTCTCACCCTGATGTGGTGACTCTGGTCCCCACCTGGATATCACCAGGACCGGGTGACTCTGGTCCCCCTCTGGGACTCACCCGGGGCTGGCGACACTTGTCCTCAGGTGGGCCTCAACAGGACCTGGTGAATCTACTACTCACTTAGGCCTCGTCTGGACCTTGTGACTCTTTTCCCACCTGGCATCAATGAGACATGGTTACTCTGTTCCCCACCTGGGCCTCACCTGGACATGATAACTTTGCTCCACACTTTGGCCTCAACAAGTCCTGATGACTCTGGTCCCCCTACCTAGTCCTCAATCTGGACCTGGTGACTATGGTCCCCACCTGGGTCTCACCTGGACCTGGTGACTCTCGTTCCCACATGAACCACACCTGGACCTGGTGACTGTGGTGTTCTTGTAGACTCATATTTACCTGGTGACTCCGGTCCCCTCTAGGGCCTCACCTGGATCTGGTGACTCTGGCCTGCAGGTTGGCCTCACCTGGACCTGGTGACTGGGTTGCCACTAGGGCCTCACCCATACCTGGTGACTCAGGTCCCCACGTGAGCCTCTTGGACCTGGTGAATCTGGTCCTTACCTGGTCCTCTCCCAGACCCGATGACTCTGGTCACCCCCTGGGCCTCACCTGGACCTGGTGAATCTGGTCCCAATCTGGGCCTCACCCATTCTTGGTGACTTTGTTCCACACCTTGACCTGATTGCTGTGGACTCTTTCTTGGCCTCACCTGGAACTGGTGACTCTGATCCTATCTGCGCGTCACCCAGACCTGTTGACTCTGGTCCTCACCTGGGCATCATTCGTACCTGGTGACTCTGTTCCACACCTGAGCCTCACCTGGTCATGATGACTCTGGAAATTCTCTGGGCCTCACCCTGACCTGGTGACTCTGGTCCCCATTAGGACGTAACCCGGACTGGGTGATTCTGGTTCCCATCTAGGCCTCAAGCAGATCTGGTGATTCTGGTCCTCAACTGGGCCTCACGTGGACTTAGTGAATATGCTCCATCTTGGCCTCATTTGGACCTGGTGACTCGGGTCCCTACCTGGGCATCATCGGGACATGGTTCCGCGCACCGCCTGCAGGTTGGCCTCACCTGAACCTGGTGAGTGGGATTGCCCCTGTGGCTCACCCATACCTGGTGACTCAGGTCCCCACGTGGGCCTCTTGGACCTGGTGAATCTGGTCCTTACCTCGTCTTCTCCCAACCTGGGGACTCTGGTCATCACCTGGGCCTCACCTGTAGAAGGGGAACTGGTCCCCATCTGGGCCTCACCCAATCCTGGTTACTTTGTTCCCCACCTGGAACTGATTGCTGTGGACTCTTTCTTTGCCTCACCTGCAACTGGTGGCTCTGATCCTATCTGCGCGTCACCCAGATCTGTTGACTCTGGTCCTCATGTGGGCATCTTGGTACCTGGTGACTCAGTTCCATACCTGAGCCTAACCTGGACATGATGACTCTGGAACCTCTCTGGGCCTCACCCTGTCCTGGTGAATCTGGTCCCCATCTGGATGTCACCTGGAGCAGGTGATTTTGGTACCCCTCTGAGCCTCAACCAGATCTGGTGACTCTGGTCCTCAACTGGGCCTCAGCTGGACCTAGTGAATATGCTCCATCTGGGCCTCATTTGGACCTGGTGACTCTGGTCCCTCCCTCGGCATCATCGGTACATGGTTCCACTGCATGGCCTGCAGGTTGGCATCACCTGGACCTGGTAACTCTGGTTCCTACATGGGCATCATCGGGAGACGGTTCCTCTGCATGGCGCGAAAGATGGCCTCTCCTGGACCTGGTGAGTGTGGTTGCCACCTGTGCCTCACCCGTACCTGGGGACACAGGCCCCTCGTCGACCTCTTGGACCTGGTGAATCTGGTCCTTACCTGGTCGTCTCCCATACCCGGGGTCTCTGGTCACCCCCTGGGCCTCACCTGGACCTGGTCAATGTGGTCCCCATCTGGGCATCACCCAGTCCTGGTGACTTTGTTCCCCACCTGGATGATTGCTGTGCACTATTTCTTGGCCTCACCTTGAAATTGTGACTCTGATCCTATCTGGGCATTACCCAGACCTGGTGACTCTGGTCCTCACCTGGGCATCTTTGGTACCTGGTGACTCTGTTCCACACCTGAGCCTCACCTGGACATGTTGACTCTGGAACCTCTCTGGGCCTCATCCTGACCTGTTGACTCTGGTCCCCATCTGGATGTCACCTGGACCAGGTGATTCTGGTACCCCTCTAGGCCTCAACCAGGTCTTGTGACTCTGGTACTCCACTGCACCTCACATGGACCTAGTAAATATGCTCCATCTGGGTCTCATTGGACCTGGTGATTCTGATCCCAACCTCGGCATCATCGGGACATGGTTTCACTGCATGGCCTGCAGGTTGGCCTCACCTGGACCTGTTAAACCTCGTCCCTACCTGGGCATCATCGGGACATGGTTCCTCTGCATGGCCTGCAGGTTCGCCTCACCTGGACCTGGTGAGTGGGGTTGCCACCTGGGCCTCGCCCATGCCTGGGGACACAGGTCCCCACGTGGGCCTCACTTGGACCTGGTGAATCTGGACCTTACCTGGTCCTCACCCGGAACTGTTAACTCAGGTCACCACCTGGGAATCACCTGGACCTGGTGAATCTGGTCCCCATCTGGGGTCATCCGTTCCTGGTGACTTTGTTCCCCAACTGGACCTGATTGCTGTGGACTCCTTCTTGTCCTCACCTGGAACTGGTGACTCTGATACTAACTGGGCCTCACCCTGATCTAGTGACTCTGGTCCTCACTTGTGGACCATTATCAACTGGATACTCTGTTCCACACGTGAGCCTCACCTGGACATGATGACTCTGGATCCCCTCTGGGCCTCAGCCTGACATGGTGACTCTGGTCCCCATCTGGATTTCACCTAGACCAGGTGAATCTGGTACCCCTCTAGGCCTCAACTTGACCTGGTGACTCTGGGCCCCAAGTGGGCCTCACCGGGACCTAGTGAACATGCTCCCCACCTGCGCCGCATCTGGGCATGGTGACTCTGGTTTTACCTGGGCATCCTCGGGAATTGGTTACTGTATTCCCCACTGGGACTGATCTATCATGGCAACTCTGGTCCTGACTTTGGCCTCTTCTGTTCCAGGTGACTCTGGCTCTACCTGGGCCTCACCTGTAACTGGTGACTCTGATCCTAAGCATGGCCTCACCTGACCTGGTGACTGTGGTTCCCATCGGGATCTCACCTGGACCTTTGTCTCTGGTCCCCACCTGGGTAACATCAGGATATTGTTACACTGTTCACTAATAGTGATCCAGCTGGACCTATTAACTCTGGTCTTCACCTGGGCCACACCTGGACATGGTGACACTGGTTCCCACCTGGATCTCACCTGGACATGGTGAGTTGGATCCCCACCTGGTCCTCACCTGTAACTGGTGATTGTCGTTCCCACATGGACTACATGTGGACCTGGTGGCTGCAGTGTTTCTAGATTCTCATGTTCCTCGTGACTCTGGTCCCCACCAGGGCCTCACCGGGACCTGGTGAGTGTGGTTGCCACCTGCACCTCACCTGGACTTGGTGATTCTGGTCTGCACCTGAGAATACCCTGGATCTGGTGACTGTGGTCTACACCTGGGCTTCACCTGGATTCGGGGACTCCGGTCCCCATCTGGGCGCCACCTGGTCCTGTTGACCATGGTACTCAACTGGGCAAAATTGGGACCTGGTGACTGTGTTCCACACCTGGACCTCACTTGTACCAGGCGACTCTGGTCCCCCTCTGGGTCTCACCGTGTCCTAGTGATTGTGATCCCCACTTTGGACTGACTTGGACCTGCTGACCCTGGTTCCCACCTGCGACTGACGTCGTACTGTTGACTCTGGTACTTTCAAGGGACTCCCCTGGACCTGGTGATCCTGGTCCCCACCTGGGCCTCACCTGGACGTGGTAACTTTCTTCACCACCGTTTACTCACCTAGACCTTGTTACTGTGTTCCACACCTGAGCCTCAAGTAGACCTGTTGACCATGGTCCCCAAGTCGGCCTCACATGGACCTGTTGCCTCTCATCCCCACCGTGGCCTCTCGTGTACCTGGTAACTCTGGTCCTCACCTGGGCATCATTGGTCCTGGTGACTCTGTTCCATACCTGAGGCTCCCCTGGACATGATGACTCTCGTACCTCTCTGGCTATCAACCTGACCTGGTGACTCTGGTCCCCATATGGATGTCACCTGGACCAGGGGATTATGGTACCCCTCTGGGCCTCAACCAGGTCTGGTGACTCTGGTCCTCAACTGGGCCTCACCTGGACCTAGTGAATATGCTCCATCTGGGCCTCATTTCGACCTGGTAACTCTGGTCCGTACCTGGGCATCAACGGGACATTGTTCCACTGCATGGCCTGTAGGTTGGCCTCACCTGGACCTGGTAACTCTCGTCCCTACCTGAGCATCTTTGGTACCTGGTTCCTCGGCATGGCCTGCAGGTTGGCCTCACCTGGAACTGGTGAGTGGGTTTGTCACCTGGGCCTCACCCTAGCCTAGTGACACAGGTCCCCAAGTGGGCCTCACTTGGACCTGGTGAATCTGGTCCTTACCTGGTGGTCACCCGGAACTGGTAACTCTGGACACCACATGGGAATCACCTGGGCCTGGTGAATCTGGTCCCCATCTGGGCCTCACCCAGTCCTGTTGACTTTCTTCCCCACCTGGACCTGATTCCTGTGGACACCTTCTTGGCCTCACCTGGAAGTGGTAACTCTGATCCTAACTGGGCCTCTCCCAGATATGGTGACTCTGGTCCTCACCTGTGGACCATTATGACCTGGATACTCTGTTCCACACGTGAGCCTCACCTGGACTTGATGACTCTGGATCCCCTCTGGGCCTCAGCCTGACATGGAGACTCTGGTCCCCATCTGGATGTCACCTAGACCAGGAGAATCTGGTACCCCTGTAGGCCTCAACTAGACCTGGTGACTCTGGTCCTCAACTTGGCCTAACCGGGACCTAGTGAATATGCTCTCCACCTGCACCTCATCTGGACCTGGTAACTCTGGTTCTACCTGGGCATCATCGGGACATGGTTACTCTATTCCACACTGGGATACCTGATCCTGGTAACTCTGGTGTTGACTTTGGCCTCTTCTGTACCAGGTGACTCTGGCTCCACCTGGGCCTCAACTGTAACTGGTGACTCTGATCCTAAGTATGGCCTCACCAAACCTGGTGACTGTGGTTCCCATCGGGACCTCACTTGGACCTCGTGTCTCTGGTCCCACCTGGGCCACACCAGGACATGGTATCTCTGGTACCCACCTGGGTAGCATCAGGATATGGTTACACTGTTCACTAATAGTGACCCAGCCAGACCTATTAACTCTGGTCTTCACGTGGGCCACACCTGGACATGGTGACACTGGTTCCAACCTGGGTCTCACCTGGAGATGGTGAGTCGGATCCCCACCTGGTCCTCACCTGTAACTGGTGATTCTCATTCCAGCATGGACATGATGTTCACCTGGTGGCTGCAGTGTTTCTAGCTTCTCATGTACCTCGTGACTCTGGTCCCCACCAGGGCCTCACCGGGACCTGGTGT
The DNA here is from genome assembly GCF_011100685.1 of Canis lupus familiaris. Taxonomy (NCBI): domain Eukaryota; kingdom Metazoa; phylum Chordata; class Mammalia; order Carnivora; family Canidae; genus Canis; species Canis lupus. The sequence goes on along the minus strand of NW_023330624.1, from coordinate 12,865 downwards.
GTGTGGTTGCCTCACGTGGACCTGTTGATTCTGGTCGGCACCTGAGACTACCCTGGATCTGGTGACTGTGGTCCCCACCTTGGCTTCACCTGGATTTGGGGACTCGGATCCCCATCTGGGTCTCACCTGGCCCTGTTGACCATGGTCTTCAACTGGGTAAAATTGGGACCCGGTGACTGTGTTCCACAACTGGACCTCACCTGGACCAGTTGACTCTGGTCCCCCTCTGGGTCTCACCGTGCCCTAGTGGCTGTGAACCCCCTTTGGCCTGACTTGGAACTGCTGACCCTGGTTGAAACCTGCCCCTGACCTCGAACTGTTCACTCTGGTTATTTCAATGGCCTCCCCTTGACCTGGTGAACCTGGTCCCCAACTGGGCCTCATCTGGACGTGGTGACACTTGTCACAACCAGGGACTCACCTGGACCTGTCTACGGTGTTCCACACCTGGCCTCAAGTAGACCTGTTGACCATAGTCCCCAAGCTGGCCTCACATGGACCTGTTGCCTCTGATCCCCACCGGGGCCTCACTTATACCTGGTAACTCTGGTCCTCACCTGGGCCTCATCTGGAACTAGTGAGTCTGGTCCCCACCTGAGCTTCACCTGGACCTGGTGATTCAGGTCCTCATTTGGGCATTATGGGACCTTTTTTCTCATTTCCAAATCGAGGCCTGACCTGAAACTAGTGATTCTCGTCCCCCTCTGGGCCTCACGCTGACGTGGTGAGTCTTGTCCCCACCTGGATATCACCAGAACCGGGTGACTCTGGTCCCCCTCTGGGACTCACCCAGAGCTGGGGACACTGGGGCTCAACTGGGCCTCAACAGGACCTGATGTATCTAGTCCTCACTTAGGCCTCATCTGTACCTTGTGACTCTTTTCCAACCTGACATCAATGGGACATGGTTACTCTGTTCCCCACCTAGACATCACCTGGATATGATAACTTTGCTCCACACTTTGGCCTCAACTTCTCCTGATGAATCTGTTCCCCCCACCTAGGCCCCAATCTGGACCTGGTGACTATGGTCCTCACCTGGGCATCATTGGTACCTGGTTCCTCTGCATGGCCTGCAGGTTGGCTTCACCTGGACCTGGTGAGTGGGTTTGTCACCTGGGCCTCACCCTTGCCTCGTGACACAGGTCCCCACGTGGTCCTCACTTGGACCTGGTGAATCTGGTCCTTACCTGGTGATCACCCGGAACTGGTAACTCTGGTCACCACATGGGAATCACCTGGGCCTGGTGAATCTGGTCCCCATCTGGGCCTCACCCAGTCCTGTTGACTTTCTTCTCCACCTGGACCTGATTGCTGTGGACTCCTTCTTGGCTAACCTGGAACTGCTGACTCTGATGCTAACTGGGCCTTACCCAGATCTGGTGACTCTGGTCCTCACCTGTGGACCATTATGACCTGGATACTCTGTTCCACACCTGAGCCTCACCTGAATATTTTGACTCTGGATCCCCTCTGGGCCTCAGCCTGACATGGGGACTCTGGTCCCCATCTGGATGTCACCAGACCAGGTGAATCTGGTACCCCTCTAGGCCTCACCTAGACCTGGTGACTCTGGTCCTCAACTGGGCCTCAACGGGACCTAGTGAACATGCTCCCCACCTGCGCCACATCTGGGCCTGGTGACTCTGGTTCTACCTGGGCATCATCGGGACATGGTTACTCTATTCCCACTTGGAGTGACCTGATCCTGGTAACTCTGGTCCTGACTTTGGCCTCTTCTGTACCAGGTGACTCTGGCTCCACCTGGGCCTCACCTGTAACGAGTGACTCTGATCCTAAGCATGGCCTCACCTGACCTGGTGACTGTGGTTCCCATCGGGACCTCACCTGGACCTCATGTCTCTGGTCCCAATTGGGTCTCACCAGGACCTGGTGTCTCTGCTACCCACCTAGGTAGCATCAGGATATGGTTACACTGTTCACTAACAGTGACCCAGCCGGACCTATTAACTCTAGTCTTTACCTGGGCCACACCTGGACATGGTGACACTGATTCCCACCTGGGTCTCACCTGGACATGGTGAGTCGGATCCCCACCTGGTCCTCACCTGTAACTGGTGATTCTCGTTCCCACATGGAGATCATGTGGACCTGTTGGCCGCAGTGTTTCTAGCATCTTTTTTTTTTTATTTTTATGTATTTATGATCGTCACAGAGAGAGAGAGAGGCAGAGACACAGGCATAGGGAGAAGCAGGCTCCATGCACCGGGAGTCCGACGTGGGATTCGATCCCGGGTCTCCAGGATGGCGCCCTGAACCAAAGACAGGCGCCAAACCGCTGCGCCACCCAGGGATCCCATGTGTTTCTAGCTTCTCACGTACCTGGTGACTCTGGTCCCCACCAGTGCCTTACTGTGACCTGGTGAATTTGGTTGCCACCTGCAACACACCTGGACCTGGTGATTCTGGTCTGCACCTGAGACTACCCTGGATCTGGTGACTCTGGTCCCCACCTGGGCTTCACCTGGATTTCGGGACTCCGGCCCCCATCTGGGGCTCACCTGGCCCTGTTGACCATGGTCCTCAACTGGGAAATATTGCGAACTGGTGACTGTGTTCCACAACTGGACCTCACCTGGACCAGGTGACTATGCTCCCCTCTGGGTCTCACCGTGCCCTAGTGACTGTGAACCACACTTTGGCTTGACGTGGACCTGCTGACCCTGGTTGCCACCTGCGCCTGAACTCGAACTGTTGACTCTGGTTCTTTCAAGGGCCTCCCCTGTACCTGGTGATCCTGGTCCCCACTTGGGCCTCAACTGGACGTGGTGACTCTTCTCACCACCGGGGACTCACCTGGACCTGCTTACTGTGTTCCACACCTGGGCCTCAAGTACACCTGTTGACCATGTCCCCAAGCCGGCCTCACATGGACCTGTTGCCTGTGATCCCAATCGGGGTCTCACGTGTACCATGTAACTCTGGTCCTCACCTGGGCCTCATCTGGTCCTAGTGACTCTGCTCCCCACCTGGGCTTCACCTGGATCTGGTGACTCTGGTCCCCACCTGGACTTCACCTGGATCTGGTGACTCTAGTCGCCACCAGGACCTCTCCTGGACCTGGTGACTCTCTTTCCAACATGGACCTCACCGGTATCTGGTGACTCTGGTCCTCCCATTGGCCTCAGCTGGACCTGGTGTCTCTCGTGCCCACTTTGACCTAACTCAGAACTACTAAATCTTGCCCCACCTAGGCCGCACCCAGACCTGGTGACTCTTGTCCCCAGCTAAGCCTCAATTCGCCCTGATGAATCTGGTCCTCACGTGGGCCTCACATGGACCTGGGACTCAGCTGGATAGAGTGGCTCTGGTTCCCACAAGGGGCTCACCTGATACTGGTGACTATGGTCTTATTCTATGCCTCTCCAGGACCTAGTGATTCTGTTCCCCATCTGGGCCTGCATGGCCCTAGTGACTCTGGTCCTCACCCAGGCATCATTGGGACCTGGATACTCTATGCCACACTTGGGACTACCTTTGACCAGGGACCTCTGGTCCCATTCGGGGCCTCAAACTAAACTGTTTACTCTGGTTCCCCCTCTGGGCCTCACCCTTACCTGGTGACTCCTGTCACCCTTTGGGCTTCAACTGGGCCTGGAGAATCTGGTCCTTAGCTGGTCCTCACCTGGATCTGGTGAATGGTCGCCACCTGGGTCTCACCTGGACTTGGTGAATCCTGTTGCCACCTGCGCCTTACCTGGACCTTGTGACTGTGGTCCCACCTGGACCTCACCTGGATCTGGCGGCTCTGGTTCCCATAAGGGGCACTCCTGGACCTGGTTCCTGTGGTCTCCATCTGGCCTCACCTGGAACACAATGACTCTGATCCATATTTGGGCCTCTCCTGGACCTGTTGACTCTGGTCCTTACCTGGGCATCATTGGGACCTGGATACTCTCTTATATAACTTGGCCTCACCTGGACCTGGTGAGTGTCGTCCCACCGGGGCCTCACCGGGACGAGGTGACTGGTTCCTACAGGGACCTCACCTGGACCTGGTGACTCAGGTCCTCATATGGGCATCATGGGACCTGGTTTCTCAGTTCCACATCGGGGCCTCACCTGGACCTAGTGATTCTCGTCCGACCTTGGGACTCACCCTGACGTGCTGACTCTGGTCCCCACCTGGATATCACCAGAACTGGGTGACTCTGGTCGACCTCTGGGACTCACCGGGAGCTGGGGACTCTGGTCCTCAACTGGACCTAAACAGGACCTGGTGAATCTACACCTCACTTAGGCCTCGTCTGGACCTTGTGACTCTTTTCCCACCTGGCATCAATGGGACATGGTTACTCTGTTCCCCACCTGGGCCTCACCTCGACATGATAACTTTGCTCCACACTTTGGCCTCAACTGGTCCTGATGACTCTGGTCCCCCCCCCCGGCCTCAATCTGGACCTGGTGACTGTGGTCCCCACCTGGGTCTCACCTGGACCTGGTGACTCTCGTTCCCACATGAACCACACCTGGACTGGTGACTGTGGTGTTTTTGTAGACTCACATTTACCTGGTAACTCCGGTCCCCACTCGGGCCTCACCTGTATCTGGTGACTCTGGCCTGCAGGCTGGCCTCACCTGGACCTGGTGAGTGGGGTTGCCTCCAGGACCTCACCCATTCCTGGGGACTCTGTCCCCACGTGGGCCTCTTGGATCTGGTGAATCTGGTCCTTACCTGGTCCTCTCCCAGACCCGGGGACTCTGGTCACCACCTGGGCCTCACCTGGACATGGTGAATCTGGTCCCCATCTGGGCCTCACCCAGTCCTGGTGGCTTTGTTCCCCACTGGGACCTGATTGCTGTGGACTCTTTCTTGGCCTCACCTGGAACTGGTGACTCTGATCCTATCTGCGCGTCACCCAGACCTGGTGACTCTGGTCTTCACCTGGGAATCATTGGTACGTGGTGACTCTGTTCTATACCTGAGCCTCACCTGGATATGATGACTCTGGAACCTCTCTGGGCCTCACCCTGACCTGGTGACTCTGGTCCCCATCTGGATGTCACTTGGACCAGGGGATTCTGGTACCCCTCTAGGCCTCAATCAGATATGGTGACTCTGGTCCTCAACTGGGCCTCACCTGCACCTAGAGAATATGATCCATCTTGGCCTCATTTGGACCTGGTGACTCTGGTCCCTCCCTGGGCATCATAGGGATATGGTTCCACTGCATGGCCTGCAGGTTAGCCTCACCTGGACCTTGTAACTCTGGTCCCTACCTGGGCATCATCGGGACATGTTTCCACACATGGCCTGCAGGTTGGCATCACCTAGACCTGGTAACTCTAGTCCCTACCTGGGCATCATGGGGACATGGTTCCTCTGCATGGCCTGCAGGTTGGCATCACCTGGACCTGGTGAGTGGGGTTGTCACCTGTGCCTCTCCCATGCCTGGTGACACAGGTCCCCATGTGGGCCTCACTTGGACCGGGTGAATCTGGTCCTTACTTGGTCCTCACCCGGAACTGGTAACTCTGGTCACCACCTGGGAATCACCTGGGCCTGGTGTTTCTGGTCCCCATCTGGGCGTCATCCAGTCCTGGTGACATTGTTCCCCACCTGGACCTGATTGCTGTGGACTCTTTCTTGGCCTCACCTGGAACTGGTGACTCTGATCCTATCTGCGCGTCACCCAGACCTGGTGACTCTGGTCCTCACCTGGATATGATTGGTACCTGGTGACTCTGTTCCACACCTGAGCCTCACCTGGACATGATGACTCTGGAACCTCTCTGGGTCTCACCCTAAACTGGTGACTCTGGTCTCCATCTGGATGCCACTTGGACCAGGTGATTCTGGTACCCCTCTAGTCCTCAAAGAGACCTGGTGCCTCTTGTCCTCAACTGGGCCTCACCTGGACCTAGTGAATATGCTCCATCTGGGCCTCACCTAGACCTGGTAAGTCTGGTCCCTACCTGGGCATCATCGGGACATGGTTCCACTGCATGGCCAGTAAGTTGTCCTCCCCTGGACCTGGTAAATCTGTTCCCTACCTGGGCATCATCGTGACACGGTTCCTCTGCATGGCCTGCAGGTTGGCCTCACCTTGACCTGGTGTTGGGGTTGCCACCTGTGCCTCACCCATACCTGGTGACACAGGTCCCCACGTGGGCCTCACTTGGACCTGGTGAATATGGTCCTTACTTGGTCCTCACCCGGAACAGGTAACTCTGGTCATCATCTGTGAATCTCCTGGACCTTGTGAATCTGGTCCCCATCTGGGCCTCACCCAGTCCTGGTGACTTTGTTCCCCACCTGGACCTGATTGCTGTGAACTCCTTATTGGCCTCACCTGGAACTGGTGCCTCTGATCCTAACTGGTCTCACCCAGATCTGGTGACTCTGGTCCTCACCTGTGGACCATTATGACCTGGATACTCTGTTCCACACCTGAGCCTCACCTGGTCATGATGACTCTGGATCCCCTCTGAGCCTCAGCCTGACACGGTGACTCTGGTCCCCATCTGGATATCACCAAGACCAGGTGAATCTGGTACCCCTCTATGCCTCAACTAGACCTGGTGACTCTGGTCCTCAACTGGGCCTCAACGGGACCTAGTGAACATGCTCCCCACCTGCGCCTCATCTGGACCTGGTGACTCTGGTTCTACCTGGGCATCATCGGGACATGGTTACTTTATTCCCCACTGGGACTGACCTGATCTTGGTAACTCTAGTCCTGACTTTGACCTCTTTTGTATCAGGTGACTCTGGCTCAACTTGGGCCTCACCTGTAACTGGTGAATCTGACCTAAGCATGGCCTCACCTGACCTGGTGGCTGTGGTTCCCATCGGGACCTCACCTGGAACTCATGTCTCTTGTCCCACCTGGGCTTCACCAGACCTTGGTGTCTCTGGTCCCCACCTGGGTAGCATCAGGATATGGTTACACTGTTCACTAACAGTGACCCAGCCGGACCTATTAACTGTGGTCTTCACCTGGGGAACACCTGGACATGGTGACACTGGTTCCCACCTGGGTCTCACCTGTATATGGTGAGTGTGATCCCCACCTGGGCCTCAATGTAACTGGTGATTCTCGTTCCCACATGGACATCATGTGGACCTGGTGGCTGCAGTGTTTCTAGCTTCTCATGCACCTCGTGGCTCTGGTCCCCACCAGGGCCTCACCAGGACCTGTTGAGTGTGGCTGCCACCTGCACCTCATTTGGACTTTGCTGATTCTTGTCTGCCCCTGAGATTACCCTGGATCTGGTGACTGTGGTCCCCACCTGGGCTTCACCTGATTCCGGTGACTCTGGTACCCACCTGGACCTCACCTGGATCTGGTGACTCTGGTTCCCACCTGAACCTCTCCTGGACCTGGTGACTCTCTTTCCAACATGGACCTCACCTGGATCTGGTGCCTCTGGTCCTCAGTTTCGCCTCTCCTGGACCTCGTGTCTCTCATCCCCACTTTCACCTAACTCAGAACTGCTGAATCATGCCTCACCTAGGCCGCACCCAGACCTGGTGACTCTTTTCCCCAGCTATGCGTCAATTCGTCCTGATGAATCTTGTCCTCACGTGGGCCTCACATGGACCTGGGACTCAGCTGGATTGAGTGGCTCTGGTTCCCACAAGGGGCTCACCTGATTCTGGTGACTCTGGTCTTATTCTATGACTCACCAGGACCTAGTGATTCTGTTCCCCATCTGCGCCTGCATGACCCTAGGGACTCTGGTCCTCACCCAGGCATCATTGGGATCTGTATAATCTATTCCACACCAGGGCGTCACTCTGACCAGGGACCTCTGGTCCCATTCTGAGCCTCAACCTAAACTGGTTACTCTGGTTATCCCTCTGGGTCTCACCCTTACCTGGTGACTCTGGTCACGCCTTGGGCTTCACTTGGGACTGGTGAATCTGGTCCTTAGCTGGTCCACTACTGGATCTGGTGACAGGTCGTCACCTGGGCCTCACCTGGACTTGGTGAATCCTGTTGCCACCTGCGCATCACCTGGACCTGTGACTGTGGTCCCACCTGGACCTCACCTGGATCTGGTGGCTCTGGTTCCTATATGGGGCTCTCCTGGACCTGGTTCCTGTGGTCTCCATCTGGCCTCACATGGAACACAATGACTCTGATCCATATTTGGGCCTCTCCTGGACCTGTTGACACTGGTCCTTACCTGGGCAACATTGGGACCTGGATACTCTCTTATATACCTGGGCCTCACCTGGACCTGGTGACTGTGTTCCCACCTGGGCCTCACCTGGACGAGGTGACTGGTTCCCACAGGGACCTCACCTGGACCTGGTGATTCAGGTCCTCATATGGGCATCATGGGACCTGGGTTCTCAGTTACACATCGGGGCCTCACCTGGACCTAGTGATTCTCGTCCCCGTCTGGGCCTCACCCTGACGTGGTGACTCAGGTCCCCACCTGGATATCACCAGAACCAGGTCACTCTGGTCCCCCTCTGGGACTCTCCCAGAGCTGGGGACACTGGTCCTAAACTGGGCCTCAACAGGACCTGGTGAATCTACTCCTCATTAAGGCCTCGTCTGGACCTTGTGACTCTTTTCCCACCTGGCATCTTTGGGACATGGTTACTCTGTTCCCCACCTGGGCCTCACATGGACATGATAACTTTGCTCCACACTTTGGCCTCAACTGGTCCTGATGACTCTGGTCCCCCGACCTAGGCCTCAATCTGGACCTGGTGACTGTGGTCCCCACCTGGGTCTCACCTGGACCTGGTGACTCTCGTTCCCACATGAACCACACCAGGATCTGATGACTGTGTTGTTCTTGTAGAATCACTTTTAACTGGTGAGTCCAGTCCCCACTCGGTCCTCACGTGGATCGGGTGACTTGGCCTGGAAGTTGGTCTCACATGGACCTGGTTAGTGGGGATGCCACTTGGGACTCACCGAAACCTGGTGACTCAGGTCTCCACGTGGGCCTCCTGGACCTGGTGAATCTGGTCCTTACCTGGTCCTCTCCCAGACCCGGGGACTATGGACACCACCTGGGCCTCACCTCGACCTGGTGAATCCGACCCCATCTTGGCCTCACTCAGTCCTGGTGACTTTGTTCCCCACCTTGACCTGATTGCTGTGGACTCTTTCATGGCCTCACCTGGACATGGGGACTCTGATCCTATCTGCGTGTCACCCAGACCTGGTGACTCTGGTCCTCTCCTGGGCATCATTGGTACCTGGTGACTCTGTTCCACACCTGAGCCTCACCTGGACATGAGGCTCTGGCCTCTGGAACCACTCTGGGCCTAACCCTGACCTGGTGACTCTGGTCTCCATCTGGATGTCACATGGACCAGGCGATTCTGGTACCCCTCTAGGCCTGAACCAGTTCTGGTGACTCTGGTCCTCAACTGGGCCTCACCTGGACCTATTGAATATGCTCCATCTGGGCCTCATTTGGACCTGGTGACTCTGGTCCCTACCTGGGCATCATCGGGACATGGATCCACTGCATGGCCTGCAGGTTGGCCTCAGCTGTACCTGCTAACTCTGGTCCCTACCTGGGCATCACCGGGACACGGATCCTCTGCATGGCCTCCAGGTTGGCCTCACCTGGACCTAGAGACTGGGGTTGCCACCTGGGGCTCACCCATACCTGGTGACACAGGTCCCCACGTGGGCCTCACTTGGACCTGGTGAATCTGGTCCTTATGGTCCTCACCCGGACCTGGTAATCCTGGTCACCACCTGGGAATCACCTGGACAGGGTGAATCTGGTCCCCATCTGGGCCTCAACAGTCCTGTTGACTTTCTTCCCCACCTGGACCTGATTGCTGTGGACTCCTTCTTGGCCTCAACTGGAACTGGTGACTCTGATCCTAACTGAGCCTCACCCAGATCTGGTGACTCTGGTCCTCACCTGTGGACCATTATGACCTGGATACTTTGTTACACACCTGAGCCTCACCTGGACATGATGACTCTGGATCCCCTCTGGGCCTCAGCCTGACATGGTGACTCTGGTCCGCATCTGGATGTCACCTAGACCAGGTGAATATCGTACCACTCTAGGCCTCAACTAGACCTGGTGACTCTGGCCCTCAACAGGGCCTCAACGAGACCTAGTGAATATGCTCCCCACCTGCGCCTCATCTCGACCTGGTGACGCTGGTTCTATCTGGGCATCATCGGGACATGGTTACTCTGTTCCCCACTGGGACTGACCTGATCCTGGTAACTCTGGTCCTGACTTTGGCCTCTCTTTACCAGGTGATTCTGGCTCTAACTGGGCCTCACCTGTAACTGGTGACTCTGATTCTAAGCATGGCCTCACCTGACCTGGTGTTTGTGGTTCCCATAGGGACCTCACCTGGACCTCATGTCTCTGGTCCCACCTGGGCCTCACCAGGGCCTGGTGTCTCTGGTACCCACCTGGTTAGCATCAGGATATGGTTACACTGTTCACTAACAGTGACCCAGCCGGACCTATTAACTATGGTCTTCACCTGGGCCACACCTGGACATGGTGTCACTGTTTCCCACCTGAGTCTCACCTGGATATGGTGAGTCGGATCCCCACATGGTCCTCACCTGTAAATGGTGATTCTCGTTCCCACATGGATATCATGTGGACCTGTTGGCCGCAGTGTTTCTAGCATCTTTTTTTTTTAATTTTTATTTATTTATGATAGTCACAGAGAGAGATAGAGGCAGAGACACAGACAGAGGGAGAAGCAGGAACCATGCACCAGGAGCCCGACGTGGGATTCGATCCCGGGTCTCTATGATCGCGCCCGGGGCCTAAGGCAGGCGCCAAACCACTGCGCCACCCAGGGATCCCATCTGTTTGTAGCTTCTCATGTACCTCGTGACTCTGGTCCCCACCAGTGCCTTACCGGGACCGGGTGAGTTTGGTTGCCACCTGCACCACACCTGGACCTGGTGATTCTGGTCTGCACCTGAGACTACCCTGGATCTGGTGACTGTGGTCCCCACCTGGGCTTCACCTAGCCCTGTTGACCATGGTCCTCATCACGGAAAAATGGCACCCGGTGACTGTGTTCCACACCTGGACCTCACCTGGAGCAGGTGACTCTGTTCCCCCTGTGGGTCTCACCGTGCTCTAGTGACTGTGAACCCCACGTTGGCCTGACTTGGACCTGCTGACCCTGGTTGCCACCTGTGCGTTACCTCGAACTGTTGACTCTGGTTCTTTCAAGGGCCTCCCCTGTACCTGGTGATCCTGGTTCCCACCTGGGCCTCACCTGGGCCTGGTGACTCTTGTCACCACCGGGGACTCACTTGGACCTGGTTACAGTGTTCCACACTGGGCCTCAAGTAGAACTCTTGACCATGGTCCCCAAGCCTGCCTCACATGGACCAGTTGCCTCTGATACCTACCAGCGCCTCACGTGTACCTGGTAACTCTGGTCCTCACCTGGGCCTCATCTGGACCTAGTGACTCTGGTCCCCACCTGGGCTTCACCTGGATCTGGTGACTCTGGTCCCCACCTGGCCTTCACCTGGATCTGGTGACTCTGGTCCCCACCTGGACCTCTCCTAGACCTGGTGACTCTCTTTCCAACATGGGCCTCACCTGGATCTGGTGACTCTGGTCCTCAGTTTGGCCTCACCTAGACCTGGTGTCTCTCGTCCCCACTTTGACCTAACTCAGAACTGCAGAATCTTGCCCCACCTAGGCCGCACCCAGACCTGGTGACTCTTGTCCCCAGCTATGCCTCAATTCGACCTGATGAATCTGGTCCTCACGTGGGCCTTAGATGGACCTGGGACTCAGCTGGATAAAGTGGCTCTTGTTCCCACAAAGGGCTCACCTGATACTGGTGACTGGGGTCTTTTTCTATGCCTCACCAGGACCTAGCGATTCTGTTCCCCTTCTGGGCCTGCATGGTCCTACTGACTCTGGTCCTCACCCAGGCATCATTGGGACCTGGATACTCTATTCCACACCTGGGCCTCACTTTGACCAGGGACCTCTGGTCCCATTCTGGGCCTCAAACTAAACTGGTTACTCTGGTTCCCCCTCTGGGACTCACCCTTACCTGTTGAATCTGGTGACCCCTTGGGCTTCACTTTGGCCTGGTGAATCTGGTCCTTAGCTGGTACTCACCTGGATCTGGTGACTGGTCGCCACCTGGGCCTCACCTGGACCTGGTGAATCTCTTCACCAGGTCCCCACCTGGGCCTCACCCAGTCCTGGTGACTTTGTTCCCCACCTGGACCTGATTGCTTTGGACACTTTCTTGGCCACACCTGGAAGTGGTGATTCTCGTTCCCACATGGACATCATGTGGACCTGGTGGCTGCAGTGTTTCTAGCTTCTCATGTACCTCGTGATTCTGGTCACCACCAGGGCCTCAAAGGGACCTGGTGAGTGTGGTTGCCAACTGCACCACACCTGGAACTGATGATTCTGGTCTGCACCTGAGACTACCCTGGATCTGGTGACTGTGGTCCCCACCTGGGCTTCACCCGGATTTGGGGACTCCGGTCCCCATCCGGTGTCAACATGTCCATGTGAGGCCGGCACGGGGACCATGGTCAAAGGTCTACTTGGGCCCAGGTGTGGAACCAGTAAGCCAGGTCCAGGTGAGTCCGTCTTGGTGAAAGAGTCACCACGTCCACGTGAGGACCAGGGGGGACCAGGACACCAGGTACAGGGGAGGCCCTTGAAAGAACCAGAGTCAACAGTTGGAGGTCAGGCGCAGGTGGCAACCAGGGTCAGCAGGTCCAAGTCAGGCCAAAGTGGGGTTCACAGTCACGAAGGCACGGTGAGGACCCAGAGGGGGACCAGAGTCTGTGGTGCCAGGAGAGGTCCGTTGTGGAACACAGTCACCGGGTCCCAATTTTGCCCAGTTGAGGACCATGGTCAACAGGTACAGTTGAGGCACGGA
>NW_023330623.1:0-56416 GCF_011100685.1 Canis lupus familiaris | reverse complement strand
TTAGGCACAAGAGCGTATCTCTTCTCAATTTTTCATATTCCAGAGAATAGTTTACGTACTTGTTTTCTGGATTGCCCCCAACTATTTTTTTTAGTTATGTGTTTTTATAATATTTAGATCAATCCTTATTGTAACTCTTATGGGGTTTATCCAGAACGAAGAGGAGAAAGTGGTGAAATGCGCTGAATATAACCATTTGTACTGAGATGTTGCTTAACATAAATGTTTGGTTGAGGTTGGTGCTGGGAGGGAGAAAGCATAGGACCAGGTATTAAAAATGCGTTTACTGATTCTTGATTTTATGTTGGAATGGAAAAAAGGGATGAGTATACATAGAAATAGCATCCTAAGTGATTTGAGACATAAAATTTATGAGTGTTTTTTAGTCCTGCTATTCTCTCATTTCCAATCATACAGAACTTTTCAAACACATCTAAGAATATAAATTCTCCTTTGATGTGAATTCTTTTACTTCTTAAAGGACTTTTATTTTTCTATAGATACTTCTCAGAGCAATAACCTCCAGTCAGGTGTCTCAGTTACAGCTTGACTAGGTACTATCACTCATAGTACCCCTATGAGTGATATGAAATAGATTTATTGTAGGGATTAGATCATACAAAGTGTTACAAGAACCTGGAGGCACAGAAATCTTAACAGTGATGTTAGAAGATCAGAGAAAAGTTGCTAATCATCATGAAAGGAAACTGGAGAAAATATATCTTTAAGTCCCCTCTGCATATCATGGTGGGCTTGCAGTTAGTGTAGGTCATCAGGACACATAGGAAAGGAAAATGCAAGCTGAGATCCATAGAGACAGAGTGGAACCTGAGGAAACAACTAGAAACTCATGTGGCCAGAGGGAACTTGTTTGATGCTCACAACATCTGGATGACCTGAGATGGAAGCTGGTGCCTTTTACATGTTATTGCATGTACACCTAGACTAGGACTCAGAAAATCCCAAAGGAGGAGATCTGGCCAGAGCTGGAATCGCTGGTTGATGGGCAGCTGCTCTTTGTCAGGTGGGCAAGCAGGTCAGAGACAAGGTGTGTGAACTGTAGCAGTGCCTGGGGCACAATCTTATACAGTCTACCATGATTTATCAATTAGACATATTCAGGCTTGATGTTTCTGTTGAATGTCTGTGTGGACATGTTGGGAGAAAGTCAGAATTCGTGGTCAGAGAGATTAACACTAGAATCTTAAGGTTTTTAAAAAAAGAGATTTCCATGGTTGATAAGATTTAGAAAAAGAAAATTAAGATGACTAGATTTAGGGGACCAAGGAACTATGAACTTAAGACTTTAGACTATTGGGGAAGTCATCCAAATGGACATGGAAGTAGTACACTATGATGATAAATATTTCAAAAAACTTGTGCCAAACAGATTTAAGTTAAGTATTGACCAATGGCAGTAGATGGCTGAGAATAGGAGCTGGCTAACATGTCTCAAAGGAGGAGAGGTTTGTTAGCTTTATTAGAGGAAGATAAAGAAGACATGATTTCAAACTAACATGAGGTGCTAAAGAATGCCACTTCTTCTCTAGTAGATAGCCTGTTATGTTTTTCTTTGAAGATATGAACTTCATGTGATTTTGGAGGAGCTATCTATTTTGGTGTTCAGCCTCACAAATTAGTCGACTTATGTCCCAGGCTGGACCAATAGAAAGTTATGGAAAGTGTTTGCATAGAAAGTAACTGGATCAAAGAATAGCTTTATTACCTAAGCTATTCAACTACAGTACTTCTGAATTGTAGATGTACTCTTCAAGATGAGGGTAAAGATGATGTGACCTTGTTATCAGCAGCCGTCTTGCCCACTGCCTAGAAGATGGCCATAGAATCCTGAGAAAATTATTTTGAGGCAGAGACAAGTAGAAATAATGGCTGAAAGTTGGAATAATATTTCTGATATTTGTTTGCATCTTTGAGAATACCTCTCTTCAGTTATATAGGTCCATAATTTTTTAAGCTTATGCTAGACATTAGTCTGAGTCTCTATACTACTAACCAAAAGACTATTAACTATTAACTTATATACTCCTTCCTATACCTCATCACCATGGCCTTGGACTGTGTGAATTATAAGAGAAACAAAGAGCCTTCATTATAGGTTTAGAGAGAGAAAAGATTCTCCAGGGAAGTGAGGTTTCAGTTAATACTAAGAGTACAGAATGCTTGTTTACAGTGGGATTGAGTTTTGAAGGCCATGATGAAAAGGGTTCAAAGAGTGGGAAGTCTGAGAAAGAGGGTGACAGGAGAGAAAATACTGAATAAAGGGAGACTAATATCAATGCAAGCTCTTTGAAACAATTAACGTGCTAATATACTAACATATAAAATCATATTGCCATGGCTTTTGTGACTGTATATGTAATAAAATATAGGTCAGATTTTGTTTAAAATGCCGCTTATACGAGCTATCTAAAGTAGTCAAATTCATAGGAATAGAAAGTAGGAAGGTGGCTTCCAGACCTTAGGGAGAAAGAGATGGGGAGCTGCTATTTAATGATATTTAAAGATAGATCCCACCCCAATATCAATAAAAACCGCTCTACACCCTGGATATTTAAAAATGAACCTTGCAAATTCAAAAGATAAAGAGAATTTCCTGAAAGCAGCAAGAGACAAGTAATCTCTAAATTTTATGGGGAGAAGTATTAGTATAACAGAAGACCCCTCCACAGAGACCTGGCAGGCCAGAAAGGGCTGGCAGGATATATTCAGGGTCCTACATGAGAAGAACATGGAGCCAAGAATACTTTATCCAGCAAGGCTCTCATTCATAATAGAAGGAGAGATAAAGAGTTTCCAAGATAGGCAGAACTGAGAGAATACGTGACACGAAGCCAGCTCTGCAACAAATACTAAGGGGGATTCTGTAATAGAGGAAGTCCAAGGGAACAATCCACAAAAACAGGGACTGAATAGGTTTCATGATGACACTGAATACATAGCTTTCAATAGTAACTCTGGATGTGAATGGTTTAATGACCCCACCAAAAGGCGCAACTGCCGATTCACACTGGATATAAAGCAAAACCCATCTCTTTGCTGTGTACAAGAGACTCATTTTAGACATAAGGACACCTACCAGCCTGAAAATAAAAGGTTGGAGAAAAACGAACCATTCCAATGGTCCTCCAAAGAAAGCAGGGGTAGCCATCCTTAGATCAGATAAACTACATTTCTTCACAAAGACTGTAGTAAGTGATGAAGGGGGACACTATATCATACTTAAAGGATCTATCCAACAAGAAGACCTAACAGTCATCAATATTTATGCCCAGAATTTATGCCCGCAATGTGGGAGCTGCCAAGTGTATCAATCAATTAATAACCAAAGTTAAGGCCTACTTAGATAATGATACACTCATACTTGGTGCCTGGAATGAAGCGCTTTCTACAATCAACAGGTTTTCTAAACACAACATCTCTAAAAACAAGAGTTTAAATGGTACACTAGACCAGATGGATTTCACAGATATTTACAGATCTTCCCATCCAAACACAATTGAATACACATTCTTCTCAAGTGCACATGGATCTTTCTCCAGAGTGGACCACATACTGGGTCACAAAACAGGACTTAACTGATACCAAAGATCGGGATCATCCCCTGCATCTTTTCACACCATAATGCTTTTGAAATTAGAACTAAATCACAAGAAAAAAGTTTGGAAGGATTTTCAAACATATGGAGCTTAAGGACCATCCTGCTAAAAGATGAAATGGTAAAGCAGGAAATTAGAGAAGAATGAAAAAGATTCATGGAAACTAATGAGAATAAAGATACAACTGTTCAAAATCTTTGGGATACAACAAAGCACTCCTGAGGGGGAAATTCATCGCAATATGAGCATCCATCCAAAAACTGGAAAGAACTCAAATACAAAGCGAACGTGGTATCTAAGGAGCTGGAGAAAAAAACAGCAAATAGATCCTACACACAGCAGAAGAAGAGAGTCAATAAAGATTCGGGCAGAACTCAATGAAAGAGAGACCAGAAGAAATGTGGAACGGATGAACGAATCCAGGAGTTGGTTTTTTGAAAGAATTAATAACATAGATAATTCATTAGGCAGCCTTATTAAAAAGAAGAGGGAAAGGACTCAAATTAATAAAATAATGAATGATCAATGAGAGAACACCACAGACACCAAAAAAATACAAACGAATTTTAAAGCTTATTATGAGCAACTACATGCCAATAAATTAGGCAATCTTGGAGAAATGGACACATTTCAGGAAAACCACAAACTACCAAAACTGGAACAGGAAGAAATAGAAAACTGAACAGGCCGATAACCAGGGAAGAAATTGAAGCAGTCCTCAATCCTACCAAGACGCAAAATCCAGGGCAAGATGCTTTCCCAGAGGAATTCTATCAACGTTTAAAGAAGAAACCATACCTCTTCTACTAAAGCTGTTCTGAAAGATAACGAGATGTAGCATTTGCAAACTCCTTGAATGAGGCCAACATCACTTAAATTCTACAACCAGACAAAGACACCACCAAAAAGGAGAATTACAGACCAATATCCCTCATGAACATGGATGGAAAAATTCTCACAAGATTCTAGCCAGTATTATGCTGAGTGAAGTACGTCAATCGGAGAAGGACAAACATTATATGTTCTCATTCATTTGGGGAATATAAGTAATAGTGAAAGGGAATAGAAGGGAAGGGAGAAGAAATGTGTGGGAAATATCAGAAAGGGAGACAGAACATAAAGACTCCTAACTCTGGGAAACGAACTAGGGCTGGTGGAAGGGGAGGAGGGCAGGGGGTGGGGGTGAGTGGGTGACAGGCACTGAGGGGGGCACTTGACGGGATGAGCACTGGGTGTTATTCTGTGTGTTGGTAAATTGAACACCAATAAAAATAAATTTATTATAAAAAAACAAAAAAAAACAAAAAACAAAACAAACAAACAAAAAGATTCTAGCCAGTAGGAACCAACATAGCGTTTCATTTCACTATTTTTTCTATTCCCCAAATGAAGGAGACCATATAATGTCTACCCACTCCGATTGCCTTATTCACTCGACATAACACCCTCCAGTTCCATCCACATCGAAGGAAATGGTGGGCATTTGTCGTTTCTAATGACTGAGTAGTATTCCATTGTATACATAAACCACATCTTCCTTATCCATTCATCTTTTCATGGACACCGAGGCTCCTTCCACAGCTTAGCTATTGTGGACATTTCTGATAAACATCAGGGTGCAGGTGTCCTGGCATTTGATTGCATCTGTATCTTTGGGTTAAATCCCCAGTACTGCAATTGCTGGGTCGTAGTGCACATCTATTTTTTATTTTTTTATTTTACCTTTTTGGCAGATCTATTTTTAATTTTTGATGAACCTCCACACAGTTTTCCAGAGTGGCTGCACCAGTTCACATTCCTACCAACAGTGCAGGAGGGTTCCCCTTTCTCCACATCCTCTCCACCATTTGTGGTTTCCTGCCTTGTTAATTTTCCACATTCTCACACATGTGAGGCGGTATCTCATTGTGATTTTGATTTGTATTCCCCTCATGGCCAGGGATGTGGAGCATTTTCTCATGTGCTTGTTGGTCATGTCTATGTCTTCCTCTGTGAGATTTCTGTTCATGTCTTTTGCCCATTTCCTGTTTGGATTGTTTGTTTCTTTGCTGTTGAGTTTAATAAGTTCTTTAGAGATCTGTGATACTAGCCCCTTATCTGTTACATCATTTGCAAATGTCTTCTCCCATTCTGTAGGTTGTCTTTTAGTTTTCTTGACTGTATCTTTTGCTGTGCAAAAGCTTCCTATCTTGATGAAGTCCTAATAGACCATTTTTGTTTCTCTGTCTCTTGCCTTCATGGATGTATCTTGCGAGACGTTACTGTGGTCAAGATCCAAAAGGGTGTTGCCTGTGTTCTCCTCTAGGATATTGGTGGACTCTTGTCTCACATTGATATCTTTCATCCATTTTGAGTTGCTCTTTGTGTATGGTGCAAGAGAGTGGTCTATTTTCATTCTTCTGCATGTGGATGTCCAATTTTCCCAGCACCATTTATTGAAGAGACTGTATTTTCCAGTGGAGAGTTTTTTTTTTAAGTTTTTTATTTTTTTATTTTATTTTTTTAAGATTTATTTATTTATGATAGAGAGAGAGAGAAAGAGAGGGGCAGAGACACAGGAGGAGGGAGAAGCAGGCTCCATGCCAGGAGCCTGATGTGGGACTCGATCCCGGGACTCCAGGATCACGCCCTGGGCCAAAGGCAAGCGCTAAACCACTGAGCCACCCAGGGATCCCCCCCAGTGGAGAGTTTTTCCTCCTTTATCGAATATTATTAGTTGACCGTAAAGTTGAGGGTCCACTTCTGGGTTCTCTATTCTGTTCCATGATCTATGTGTCTGTTTTTGGGCTGGTACCACACTGTCTCGATGACCACAGCTTTGTAGTACAACCTGAAATCTGGCATTGTGATGCCCCCAGCTATGGATTTCTTTTAATATTCCCCTGGCTATTCAGGGTCTTTACTGATTCCACACAAACCTGAAAATAATTAGTTCCAACTCTCTGAAGAAAGTCCATGCTATTTTGATAGGGATCCAGTGTCTGGGTGATTCACATGCCGGAGGCATGAGGCTTAAGGGGGTTTCCAGTCTGAGGGATCCTGGTACATGCTCTGTTCTGGGGACTGAATTTCTCTGTGTCCTGCTGTGTTCGAGGGTTTGTGGTGTATGGGCGCCTGGTCAGCCAGGGATCTGGAGCATCCATTTGTCCACTACTGAGCTGGGGCAGGCAGCTCGTGGTCTGAGGGCCTGTGTTCCAATGACCCCCACCGTTTCCAGTGATGTGGTGACTCCTTGTCCCAGGACTTACTTGTTTCATACAATCCCTTCTCTGCCGGGTGCCTGGAGGCACTACAAACACCGTACACATGGGGGTGGAGTGGAGGTTTAGGGCATTCGTGTGCCCTGTACTGAGCTGGGTTGGAGAGCTCCAGAGAAGCAGTGAGTGCCTTGGGTTCCCTCAGAACGGGGACTCATAGCTTTCCTGTGTTGAACTCCAGGTTGACCCCAGGGGTGTTGGAGAGGCATTTCCCCTCTGCCTGAGTATCCATGGTACTGATTCCCGGTGTCCCGCTCCCACAGTCCACATGAGAATATGTCCGTGAGCAGCCAGGCCAACCTCTCAGTGGGAAATGGGAGCAGGAGTCGCCTGCTGTGGGTTCGTGGACTCTCAGGACCACAGAGGGGGATGAATGGATGTGCAAACATGCAGGTGGAGCCCAAAGTCTTGGGGAGAGGACTGGGATAGGAGGGTTTTCCAGGGGCTTGCCATGGCCATGGGCAGAAAACAGGGCAGACAACCTGAGGGAGAGCAGGGAGATCTGTGGCTGCAGTGCCATCTCTGTCATCACGGGCACCTGCGTGGTTGTCATGCTTTTATATCAACCCAGGTGCATCAGAGTGCCCCTCTGTGATGTCACCGCCATGCCGCGGCCAATCACGCACGCTCTCGGAGGGGCCTGGTTCAGGTGGCCAATCACCATGCAGCTCAGGTGGCCAAGGTCAGATGGCTTTCTCCTTGACCCTCCTGATATCCTTGCCTAGAGACAATTTTAAACGGAAAACAGAGTAGGAGAGGGCAAGATGGCAGAAGTGTAGGGTCCCCAAGTCACCTGTCCCCACTAAATTACCTGTTTTAAATCCTCCTGAAAACCTACGAATTCGGCCTGAGATTTAAAGAGAGAACAGCTGGAATGCTACAGTGAGAAGAGTTCACACTTCTATCACGGTAGGCAGACGGGGTGGGGGAAGAAATAAAGAAACAAAAGGCATCCAAGTGGGAGGGGCCCCGCGAGGACCCAGGTTAAGGCCACAGCGAGTGTCCCCGGGACAGGAAAGCCCCATCCTGGAGAAGCAGGGCTTTCACCCATCTTCCCGGGAGTTGGAGCAGGATCCCAGGAGGGGCGGGGATGCCCTCAGCCTCCCTGGGACACTAACAGAGCACCAGCGCCTCGGGAAGAGTGCATCCCACACCGGCCGAGCTCCCTAGAGGGCTGCAGCGTACATCCAGCGGGCCCCAGAGCAGCTTGGAGTCAGCTGAGGCAGCGGCTCTGCTAGGAGGGAGCTGTGTGGCCCTGGGCGCAGCTCGGAAGCGGCTCAGGTAGAGGCTCCGTGAAGGGGGATGTGCGGCCTGGGAACTGCTCAGAATGCACTTGGGCAGAGGCTCCACATGGAGGGGCCTGGGCGGCCTGGAGCACGATTCCAACAGCTCAGGCCTGGGAGCACAGTGCGCCGGGGACTCAGCCCAGGATCCGGCGCCTCCCTGGGGACAGGCAGAAGCCAGGAAGGCTCAGGATAGCAAGGACACTCTTGCCACCACGTGGCCCCGAGCTGGGCAGATCAGAGGCCCCTGCCCCCAGAGCATCCAGGCTTCTGCAGACTGAGAGCTCCATAGCTACTGTGGGAGCTGACTCCAGGGCTCGAGCTGGCTGCCTCTACTGTTGGTGTTCCTCCTGGGGCCTCACAGGATAAACACCCCCCACTGAACCTCACAGTGGCCTCAATGGATAAAGAGGTTAAACATCTTTCACTGAGCCCTGCACCAGGGAGGGGGCTGAGCAGCTCCTCCAAGTGCTAAAACCCTAAAGTCAGCACAGCAGGCCTCTCCCACAGAAGACCAGCTAGCGGACAGGGGAAAACAAACTATTGTCCAAGAAGCACTGGAAAGTTCCAGGGGAAGCCAAGGGATTTACACTATAGAAAATGAGAGGAGACTCTCCCTTGTTTTTTGTTTTTTGTTTCCCCCCCTTTTTTCTTGTATTCTATTCTTTTTCTTTTCTTTTCTTTTTTCCTTTTTATTCTTTTTTCTTCTTTTTGTTCTTCTTTCTCTTTTTCCCAATACAACTTGTTTTTGGCCATTTTACACTTTCTTTTTGTTGTCTGATTGCTGAAGCTAGGACTTCTAGTCCTATGTTGAGTAGCAGTGGTGAGAGTGGACATCCCTGTCTTGTTCCTGATCTTAGGGGAAAGGCTCCCAGTGCTTCCCCATTGAGAATGATATTTGCTGTGGATTTTTCGTAGATGGCTTTTTTTTTTTTTTTCGTAGATGGCTTTTAAGATGTTGTGGAATGTTCCCCTGTATCTCTACACTCTTAAGAGTTTTGATCAGGAATGAATGCTGCATTTTGTGCAATGCTTTCTCTATATCTATTGAGAGGATCACATGGTTCTTGTTTTTCTGTTGCTGATATAATGAATGACATTGATATTTTACGAGTGTTGAACCGGCCTTGCATCCCAAGGATAGATCCTTCTTCGTCATGGTGAATACTCTCTTAATGTATTGTTGTATCCTATTGGCTAATATCTTGTGGAGAATTTTTGCATCCATGTTCATCAGGGGTATTGTCTATAATTCTCCTTTTTGGTGGGTCTTTGTCTGGTTTTGGAATAAGGTGATGCTGGCTTCATAGAACGGGTTTGAAATTACTCCATCTCTTTCTATCTTTTGGACAGCTTTAGTAGAATAGGAATGGGTTCTTCTTTAAATCTTGATAGAATTCCCCAGGGAAGCCATTTGGTCTGGACTTTTGTGTCTTTAGAGGTCTTTGAGGACTGCTTCAATTTATTCCCTGGTTATTGGCCTGTTTGGTTTTGTATTTTTCCAGTTCCGGTGTTTGATAGTTTTGGTTTCTAGAAATGGTCAATTTCTTCTAGATTGCTGATTTATTGGCGTTAGTGTGTTAATAATTGTTTTAAAATCCTTTGTATTTCCTTGTGTGGGGTGATCTTCCTTTTCATTCATGATTTTATTAATTTGAGTTCTGTCTCTTCTTTTTAATAAGCTGGTAATGATTTATCTATCTATTAATTCTTTCAAAGAACCAACTCCTGGCTTTTTTTTTTTTATCTGTTCCACATTCTTCTGGTCTCTAATTCATTGAGTTATGCTTGAATCTTTATTAACTCTCTTCTTCTGCTGAGTGTAGGATCTATTTGCTGTTTTTCTCCAGCTCTTTTAGGTGCCAGGTTCGTGCTTGGATGCTTGTATTTGAGTCCTTTCAGTATTGGATGGATAATTGTAATGCCATATATTTCTCCCTCAGGACTGCCCACTGAGAGGTTGGCCTGGCTGCTCACGGACATATTCTCATGTGGACTGTGGGAGCGGGACACCGGGAATCAGTACCATGGATACTCAGGCAGAGGGGAAATGCCTCTCCAACACCCCTGGGGTCAACCTGGAGTTCAACACAGGAAAGCTATGAGTCCCCGTTCTGAGGGAACCCAAGGCACTCACTGCTTCTCTGGAGCTCTCCAACCCAGCTCAGTACAGGGCACACGAATGCCCTAAACCTCCACTCCACCCCCATGTGTACGGTGTTTGTAGTGCCTCCAGGCACCCGGCAGAGAAGGGATTGTATGAAACAAGTAAGTCCTGGGACAAGGAGTCACCACATCACTGGAAACGGTGGGGGTCATTGGAACACAGGCCCTCAGACCACGAGCTGCCTGCCCCAGCTCAGTAGTGGACAAATGGATGCTCCAGATCCCTGGCTGACCAGGCGCCCATACACCACAAACCCTCGAACACAGCAGGACACAGAGAAATTCAGTCCCCAGAACAGAGCATGTACCAGGATCCCTCAGACTGGAAACCCCCTTAAGCCTCATGCCTCCGGGCATGTGAATCACCCAGACACTGGATCCCTATCAAAATAGCATGGACTTTCTTCAGAGAGTTGGAACTAATTATTTTCAGGTTTGTGTGGAATCAGTAAAGACCCTGAATAGCCAGGGGAATATTAAAAAGAAATCCATAGCTGGGGGCATCACAATGCCAGATTTCAGGTTGTACTACAAAGCTGTGGTCATCGAGACAGTGTGGTACCAGCCCAAAAACAGACACATAGATCATGGAACAGAATAGAGAACCCAGAAGTGGACCCTCAACTTTACGGTCAACTAATAATATTCGATAAAGGAGGAAAAACTCTCCACTGGGGGGGATCCCTGGGTGGCTCAGTGGTTTAGCGCTTGCCTTTGGCCCAGGGCGTGATCCTGGAGTCCCGGGATCGAGTCCCACATCAGGCTCCTGGCATGGAGCCTGCTTCTCCCTCCTCCTGTGTCTCTGCCCCTCTCTTTCTCTCTCTCTCTATCATAAATAAATAAATCTTAAAAAAATAAAATAAAAAAATAAAAAACTTAAAAAAAAAACTCTCCACTGGAAAATACAGTCTCTTCAATAAATGGTGCTGGGAAAATTGGACATCCACATGCAGAAGAATGAAAATAGACCACTCTCTTGCACCATACACAAAGAGCAACTCAAAATGGATGAAAGATATCAATGTGAGACAAGAGTCCACCAATATCCTAGAGGAGAACACAGGCAACACCCTTTTGGATCTTGACCACAGTAACGTCTCGCAAGATACATCCATGAAGGCAAGAGACAGAGAAACAAAAATGGTCTATTAGGACTTCATCAAGATAGGAAGCTTTTGCACAGCAAAAGATACAGTCAAGAAAACTAAAAGACAACCTACAGAATGGGAGAAGACATTTGCAAATGATGTAACAGATAAGGGGCTAGTATCACAGATCTCTAAAGAACTTATTAAACTCAACAGCAAAGAAACAAACAATCCAAACAGGAAATGGGCAAAAGACATGAACAGAAATCTCACAGAGGAAGACATAGACATGACCAACAAGCACATGAGAAAATGCTCCACATCCCTGGCCATGAGGGGAATACAAATCAAAATCACAATGAGATACCGCCTCACATGTGTGAGAATGTGGAAAATTAACAAGGCAGGAAACCACAAATGGTGGAGAGGATGTGGAGAAAGGGGAACCCTCCTGCACTGTTGGTAGGAATGTGAACTGGTGCAGCCACTCTGGAAAACTGTGTGGAGGTTCATCAAAAAATTAAAAATAGATCTGCCAAAAAGGTAAAAATAAAAAAATAAAAAAATAGATGTGCACTACGACCCAGCAATTGCAGTACTGGGGATTTAACCCAAAGATACAGATGCAATCAAATGCCAGGACACCTGCACCCTGATGTTTATCAGAAATGTCCACAATAGCTAAGCTGTGGAAGGAGCCTCGGTGTCCATGAAAAGATGAATGGATAAGGAAGATGTGGTTTATGTATACAATGGAATACTACTCAGTCATTAGAAACGACAAATGCCCACCATTTCCTTCGATGTGGATGGAACTGGAGGGTGTTATGTCGAGTGAATAAGGCAATCGGAGTGGGTAGACATTATATGGTCTCCTTCATTTGGGGAATAGAAAAAATAGTGAAATGAAACGCTATGTTGGTTCCTACTGGCTAGAATCTTTTTGTTTGTTTGTTTTGTTTTTTGTTTTTTTTTGTTTTTTTTATAATAAATTTATTTTTATTGGTGTTCAATTTACCAACACACAGAATAACACCCAGTGCTCATCCCGTCAAGTGCCCCCCTCAGTGCCTGTCACCCACTCACCCCCACCCCCTGCCCTCCTCCCCTTCCACCAGCCCTAGTTCGTTTCCCAGAGTTAGGAGTCTTTATGTTCTGTCTCCCTTTCTGATATTTCCCACACATTTCTTCTCCCTTCCCTTCTATTCCCTTTCACTATTACTTATATTCCCCAAATGAATGAGAACATATAATGTTTGTCCTTCTCCGATTGACGTACTTCACTCAGCATAATACTGGCTAGAATCTTGTGAGAATTTTTCCATCCATGTTCATGAGGGATATTGGTCTGTAATTCTCCTTTTTGGTGGTGTCTTTGTCTGGTTGTAGAATTTAAGTGATGTTGGCCTCATTCAAGGAGTTTGCAAATGCTACATCTCGTTATCTTTCAGAACAGCTTTAGTAGAAGAGGTATGGTTTCTTCTTTAAACGTTTGATAGAATTCCTCTGGGAAAGCATCTTGCCCTGGATTTTGCGTCTTGGTAGGATTTGAGGACTGCTTCAATTTCTTCCCTGGTTATCGGCCTGTTCAGTTTTCTATTTCTTCCTGTTCCAGTTTTGGTAGTTTGTGGTTTTCCTGAAATGTGTCCATTTCTCCAAGATTGCCTAATTTATTGGCATGTAGTTGCTCATAATAAGCTTTAAAATTCGTTTGTATTTTTTGGTGTCTGTGGTGTTCTCTCATTGATCATTCATTATTTTATTAATTTGAGTCCTTTCCCTCTTCTTTTTAATAAGGCTGCCTAATGAATTATCTATGTTATTAATTCTTTCAAAAAACCAACTCCTGGATTCGTTCATCCGTTCCACATTTCTTCTGGTCTCTCTTTCATTGAGTTCTGCCCGAATCTTTATTGACTCTCTTCTTCTGCTGTGTGTAGGATCTATTTGCTGTTTTTTTCTCCAGCTCCTTTAGATACCACGTTCGCTTTTGTATTTGAGTTCTTTCCAGTTTTTGGATGGATGCTCATATTGCGATGAATTTCCCCCTCAGGAGTGCTTTTGTTGTATCCCAAAGATTTTGAACAGTTGTATCTTTATTCTCATTAGTTTCCATGAATCTTTTTCATTCTTCTCTAATTTCCTGCTTTACCATTTCATCTTTTAGCAGGATGGTCCTTAAGCTCCATATGTTTGAAATCCTTCCAAACTTTTTCTTGTGATTTAGTTCTAATTTCAAAGCATTATGGTGTGAAAAGATGCAGGGGATGATCCCGATCTTTTGGTATCAGTTAAGTCCTGTTTTGTGACCCAGTATGTGGTCCACTCTGGAGAAAGATCCATGTGCACTTGAGAAGAATGTGTATTCAATTGTGTTTGGATGGGAAGATCTGTAAATATCTGTGAAATCCATCTGGTCTAGTGTACCATTTAAAACTCTTGTTTTTAGAGATGTTGTGTTTAGAAAACCTGTTGATTGTAGAAAGCGCTTCATTCCAGGCACCAAGTATGAGTGTATCATTATCTAAGTAGGCCTTAACTTTGGTTATTAATTGATTGATACACTTGGCAGCTCCCACATTGCGGGCATAAATTCTGGGCATAAATATTGATGACTGTTAGGTCTTCTTGTTGGATAGATCCTTTAAGTATGATATAGTGTCCCCCTTCATCACTTACTACAGTCTTTGTGAAGAAATGTAGTTTATCTGATCTAAGGATGGCTACCCCTGCTTTCTTTGGAGGACCATTGGAATGGTTCGTTTTTCTCCAACCTTTTATTTTCAGGCTGTAGGTGTCCTTATGTCTAAAATGAGTCTCTTGTACACAGCAAAGAGATGGGTTTTGCTTTTATATCCAGTGTGAATCGGCAGTTGCGCCTTTTGGTGGGGTCATTAAACCCATTCACATCCAGAGTTACTATTGAAAGCTATGTATTCAGTGTCATCATGAAACCTATTCAGTCCCTGTTTTTGTGGATTGTTCCCTTGGACTTCCTCTATTACAGAATCCCCCTTAGTATTTGTTGCAGAGCTGGCTTCGTGGTCACGTATTCTCTCAGTTTCTGCCTATCTTGGAAACTCTTTATCTCTCCTTCTATTATGAATGAGAGCCTTGCTGGATAAAGTATTCTTGGCTCCATGTTCTTCTCATGTAGGACCCTGAATATATCCTGCCAGCCCTTTCTGGCCTGCCAGGTCTCTGTGGAGGGGTCTTCTGTTATACTAATACTTCTCCCCATAAAATTTAGAGATTACTTGTCTCTTGCTGCTTTCAGGAAATTCTCTTTATCTTTTGAATTTGCAAGGTTCATTTTTAAATATCCAGGTGTAGAGCGGTTTTTATTGATATTGGGGTGGGATCTATCTTTAAATATCATTAAATAGCAGCTCCCCATCTCTTTCTCCCTAAGGTCCTGGAAGCCACCTTCCTACTTTCTATTCCTATGAATTTGACTACTTTAGATAGCTCGTATAAGCGGCATTTTAAACAAAATCTGACCTATATTTTTATTACATATACAGTCACAAAAGCCATGGCAATATGATTTTATATGTTAGTATATTAGCACGTTAATTGTTTCAAAGAGCTTGCATTGATATTAAGTCTCCCTTTATTCAGTATTTTCTCTCCTGTCACCCTCTTTCTCAGACTTCCCACTCTTTGAACCCTTTTCATCATGGCCTTCAAAACTCAATCCCACTGTAAACAAGCATTCTGTACTCTTAGTATTAACTGAAACCTCACTTCCCTGGAGAATCTTTTCTCTCTCTAAACCTATAATGAAGGCTCTTTGTTCTCTTATAATTCACACAGTCCAAGGCCATGGTGATGAGGTATAGGAAGGAGTATATAAGTTAATAGTTAATAGTCTTTTGGTTAGTAGTAATAGAGACTCAGACTAATGTCTAGCATAAGCTTAAAAAATTATGGACCTATATAACTGAAGAGAGGTATTCTCAAAGATGCAAACAAATATCAGAAATATTATTCCAACTTTCAGCCATTATTTCTACTTGTCTCTGCTCAAAATAATTTTCTCAGGATTCTATGGCCATCTTCTAGGCAGTGGGCAAGACGGCTGCTGATAACAAGGTCACATCATCTTTACCCTCATCTTGAAGAGTACATCTACAATTCAGAAGTACTGTAGTTGAATAGCTTAGGTAATAAAGCTATTCTTTGATCCAGTTACTTTCTATGCAAACACTTTCCATAACTTTCTATTGGTCCAGCCTGGGACATAAGTCGACTAATTTGTGAGGCTGAACACCAAAATAGATAGCTCCTCCAAAATCACATGAAGTTCATATCTTCAAAGAAAAACATAACAGGCTATCTACTAGAGAAGAAGTGGCATTCTTTAGCACCTCATGTTAGTTTGAAATCATGTCTTCTTTATCTTCCTCTAATAAAAGCTAACAAACCTCTCCTCCTTTGAGACATGTTAGCCAGCTCCTATTCTCAGCCATCTACTGCCATTGGTCAATACTTAACTTAAATCGGTTTGGCACAAGTTTTTTGAAATATTTATCATCATAGTGTACTACTTCCATGTCCATTTGGATGACTTCCCCAATAGTCTAAAGTCTTAAGTTCATAGTTCCTTGGTCCCCTAAAATCTAGTCATCTTAATTTTCTTTTTTCTAAATCTTATCAACCATGGAAATCTTCTTTTTTAAAAACCTTAAGATTCTAGTGTTAATCTCTCTGACCACAAATTCTGACTTTCTCCCAACATGTCCACACAGACATCCAACAGAAACATCAAGCCTGATATATGTCTAATTGATAAATCATGGTAGACTGTATTAAGATTGTGCCCCAGGCACTGCTACAGTTCACACACCTTGTCTCTGACCTGCTTGCCCACCTGACAAAGAGCAGCTGCCCATCAACAGCGATTCCAGCTCTGGCCAGATCTCCTCCTTTGGATTTTCTGAGTCCTAGTCTAGGTGTACATGCAATAACATGTAAAAGGCACCAGCTTCCATCTCAGGTCATCCAGATGTTGTGAGCATCAAACAAGTTCCCTCTGGCCACATGAGTTCTAGTTTGTTTCCTCAGGTTCCACTCTGTCTCTATGGATCTCAGCTTGCATTTTCCTTTCCTATGTGTCCTGATGACCTACACTAACTGCAAGCCCACCATGATATGCAGAGGGGACTTAAAGATATTATTTCTCCAGTTTCCTTTCATGATGATTAGCAACTTTTCTCTGATCTTCTAACATCACTGTTAAGATTTCTGTGCCTCCAGGTTCTTGTACACTTTGTATGATCTAATCCCTACAATAAATCTATTTCATATCACTCATAGGGGTACTATGAGTGATAGTACCTAGTCAAGCTGTAACTGAGACACCTGACTGGAGGTTATTGCTCTGAGAAGTATCTATAGAAAAATAAAAGTCCTTTAAGAAGTAAAAGAATTCACATCAAAGGAGAATTTATATTCTTAGATGTGTTTGAAAAGTTCTGTATGATTGGAAATGAGAGGAATAGCAGGACTAAAAAACACTCATAAATTTTATGTCTCAAATCACTTAGGATGCTATTTCTATGTATACTCATCCCTTTTTCCATTCCACATAAAATCAAGAATCATTAACAATTTTTTACTAACTGGTCCTATGCTTTTCCCCACCAACCTCAACCAAACATTTTATGTTACATCTCAGTACAAAATGGTAGATTCAGCCTATTTTCAACTTTTCTTCTTCTGTATACCCCATAAGATTACAATAAGGATTATCTAAAATTATAAAAACACAATAACTAAAAGAAAATAGTGGGGGCATCCAAAAACAAGTACTTTAACATATTTCTGGAATATGAAAATTGAGAAAGAATACCTCTTGTGCTAAAGCTCTAACCCAAAACAAGAGAGAAGGAGGTTTCAGCAGATATGGGAAACACCTTGTCCAGCAGAAATCAAGATGCTTCAGAATAGAGACTATAGGTAGAAGAAAGGTCAGGAGAAAGTGGACATGAAAATGAGATTAAATGAAGACCTGTATAAGACATAGACACCTGTCTTTTCACACAGAATGACTTGTAGTTAGGCATTTCACTGGTGCCAGAAAGCAAAGCCCCTCTCCTTCTAGTATTAGCTAAAAGAAAAGGCAGTTGGCTCACTTCCCTCTAACTATAATGTAAAGCTTCTAGCCACCAAACCTCTTCACATACAGAACACACCATAACCTTTTAATTCCCTCAGTTTTAAATAGAAATGGGCAACAAATGACTACCAGAAAACTGAGGGAAGGTTGCAGTGTAACAGAAAGACCAAGATAAATAGCAAAATTTTCCCCTAAACAAAAAGAATATCCAGGAAACAGCAGAAGAGAGCCTTAAGTAAAACTTTAGTGTCCTTACACAGAAGATACTAAAGAAAAGATCAACAAAATTGAGAATCAATATAAAGCCTAATTATTAAGAATTCTAAAGACATGAGAACAATTTATCAAAGAATTAAAATAAGATAATTCTCCAGAGATGAAAGGAGGACCTGTCTCCAATCTGGTAGGGTCTACTTGCAACCAATGGTATGAATTTAAAAAGATCCACACTTGGGCACATTATTATAAAACTTCAAAACTCCAAAAGTTAAAAGATATTAAAAAGCTTCCACAGAGGGGTGGGAAAGACAATTGTGTACACAGAAATTAGAATCAGAAGCATTGATTCCTGGGATGTCTGGGTGGCTTGGTGGTGGAGTGTCTGCCTTTGGCTCATTCTGAGGTCCTGGGATAGAGTCCTGCATCAGGTTCCCAGCAGGGAGGCTGTTTCTCCCTCTGCCTGTGTCTCTGCCTCTCTCTGTGGGCTCTCATGAATAAATAAATAAAATCTTTTTTAAAAAAGCATTGATTCCTTTTTGTTTTATTAGCGACACCACATAGTACAGCAATATTTTTAAGGTTCTGTGGGAAGCTTTTTTCCAACTTAGCATTCTCTACCCAGCCAAACCATTAATCAAGTGGGAGAGAATGAAAAAGAACTTTTTGGTCTGAAAGCACTGATAGATTTATCTCCATACCCACTTCCTTGGGAAGTTCCATGAGGAGTGGTGACAGGTGTGAGAGTTGTGTGAGGTAAACCCTCATGACTCATAGCAGGATGACACTAGGAAGTGTCAAAGTTGATAAGTCAAGAAATCGCATTATACATGATTTATTGGAGACATGGAGTTAACCACCAGAATAACAAAAAAATTGAAGTTGTAAAAGTAGCGACTTCTAAAGAAGGACTTAGGTGGTAGGGTAAACCCTTCAGTACAACTTTAACCATGTACATATATTAACCTGAATTAATTTTTATTTTATTTTTATTTTTTTTAATTTTTATTTATTTATGAGAGTCACACACAGCAGAGAGAGAGAGAGAGAGAGAGAGAGAGGCAGAGACATAGGCAGAGGGAGAAGCAGGCTCCATGCACCGGGAGCCCAATGTGGGACCTGATTCCGGGTCTCCAGGATCGCGCCCTGGGCCAAAGGCAGGTGCTAAACCGCTGTACCACCCAGGGATCCCTGAAGTAATTTTTAAATGTACTACCAGAGCTCCAATTAAAATTCTTTGTCTAATGTTTTATAATATTAACTACATGGACTGTGGTGAGCAGAATGATGCCCACAACAGGACCACATCTTGTGAATATGTTATCTTATGTGGCAGGAAGGGACTTTGCAGATATGATTAAGGTTCAGGATCCTGAGATGGGGAGATTAGCATAACTTAACTAGGTGGGCCTGACATAATCACAAGGTCCTTAAAAGTAGAAGAAGAGGGCAGCCCCGGTGGCTCAGCTGTTTAGTACTGCCTTCAGCCTGGGGTGTGATCCTGGAGACCCGGGATCGAGTCCCAAGTCGGGCTCCCTGCACAGAGCCTGCTTCTCCCTCTGCTTGTCTCTCTCTCTCTATCATGAATAAATAAATAAAATCTTAAAAAAAAAAAAGTAGACGAGGAAAGCAGAAGGGAGTCAGAGGAGATGTGACTAGGAAGAGTAGGTGGAGAGGTGTAACTTTGCTGGCTTTAGAGATGGAAGAAGATGCCTACGTTTGTAGGCAGTCTCTGGAAACTAGAAAGGCAAAGACATTGATTCAACCCCGGAGACTCCAGATAGGAATACAGCCCCGTTGACCCCTCAATTTTATTTCAGGAAGATCCATGGCATGCTTCTAACCTGCCAAAGCATAAGAAAGATTTTTGTTTTATTTTACCATGTTTGTGGTCATTTGTTACAGCAACAATAGAAGACTAATACATGGACTTACATCTGACCGGAATTAACTACTTTTGATGTTTTCCCATCTTAGAGTATTATTTTCCTTTCAGCTATTATGATCAGGTTTTCCATTTTAAAGGGCAGCAAAACAGACCCTTTGCTTTTCCTATTTTATAGGTACTGGCTTTTTTGTTTAGTATTTCAGGCAGTTTACCACCATAGTATCAAATCTTCCTTGGTATCAATTTTGGATCCATTATAATGTGTCTATTTTCAGTGAAGGCATGATGGAACATTTTTTGATGATCTTCTTTCCTAGAAACCTGAATAATTTCATCTGATTGCCCATGTCTTTTTTCAAGAGCTTCAACATCCAGAAACCACATTTTCAGAAACAAAAAAGAAAGTGATTAAGTGAAAGAAAAAGTGATTCTGTTTTTTCTGACACAATTAGTTTTATTTCTCTGTATCGAGTCTTCTAGACGTAACTTCAGGTGTCACAGCAAGGTCAGAAGCTTTTGCTAAACACTCCACTTAACAATCATGTATTTTCATTTAATTATACCTTAAAGTAATTTTATGGTTGTCATTATATATGTACTAATCTTCACTTTCTCTAAACTGAAATTCTCTTTGCCTCTTTGTGGGGAAAACATGGACTTTGAGCTAAATATACCTCTATTCCATACCTGGCTCTCTCATTTATAGTCTACATAACCTTGGGCAAGTTATTTAACCTCTCTGAGCTTTCTCCAACCATAAATACAGAGGTTGTAATGCTTTATACTGCCTACCTCACCTCTGCACTACTGATTTTTTTTAATAATAAATTTATTTTTTATTGGTGTTCTATTTGCCAACATACAGAATAACACCCAGTGCTCATCCCGTCAAGTGCCCCCCTCAGTGCCCGTCGCCCATTCACCCCCACCCCCCGCCCTCCTCCCCTTCCAACACCCCTAGTTCGTTTCCCAGAGTTAGGAGTCTTCATGTTCTGTCTCCCTTTCTGATATTTCCTACCCATTTCTTCTCCTTTCCCTTCTATTCCCTTTCACTATTATTTATATTCCCCAAATGAATGAGACCATATAATGTTTGTCCTTCTCCGATTGACTTATTTCACTCAGCATAATACCCTCCAGTTCCATCCACGTCGAAGCAAATGGTGGGTATTTGTCATTTCTAATGGCTGAGGAATATTCCATTGTATACATAAACCACATCTTCTTGATACATTCATCTTTCGATGGACACCGAGGCTCCTTCCACAGTTTCAGCCATTGGAATTTCAAATTAAATTCAAGCCTTATTTCCAACTGTCTGATAATGTAGAAAGAGTTCAGCATTGAGAAACAGGCAGGAAAATGTCTAAACATTCTGAGCCTATTTCCCTATCTGTAATATAAGGAGCAATAATATTATTACTTGATAGTGTTTTGTGAATATTCTGTATTTCATCTGGCAACCTACAATAGAAATCAAGGATTAAGCACCTGAGACCCTACCATTTATTGGTACCTCCTATGAACCAGGCATTGGTCGAAGAGCTTGGCATATATTAACTCATTTATCTTTAAAACAAAGACAAGAAATCCAAGAGCAGGACAGCACTAATCTAACCCTTTTTTTAAAAAGGCACCAAAGTGCTAAGGCACTTGCCAAAGGTCACATGACCAGGGGGTGATGGAGCTAGAATCACAACCTTCCAACTCCAAAGTCTAAACTTATAACAAGTAACATTTCCTCTTATCCTCGCCTAGTTAGATATATATAGCTGGAGTCTGCATAAGGTTCCTTACTTAGGTTGATGGAAATGCCTTTTCACTTTGTTTTAAAGAATTTTGGGTTAATAAAGAAGACAGATGTGATAATTCAGATTCCAAACTCTGGATTCAAAGTCTTGTGTAAATTTGGATCACAGTGAAGGATAAGAGCCTGAACATTTAACAGACCAGAAAGGAGAGTGATTAAAGACTTACAGTGACCAAATAGCTAGGGATTAATTGCTTACAAAGCAAGTTTATTTTTATTACAAGAGGTTAATTCATTTATGGATCATGTGCAAATCTTTTACAAAGTATGGGGAGAAGTTGGAGCAGAAGCAGATATCTCTGAAATGTTCTCACCTTCCTGAGAGTCTATAGGTTTTAGAGAGAAGATGTACATGAAGAGAAAATAAATGAAAAGAATATACATGGTTTTGGGTTTTTTGCTTTTTGGTTTTTTTTCTGGGTAACTGTTTTACTTGTTGAGACACATATTAGAGATGCCCCATTAGGAAAAGTCATTCTGATATTACATTCACTGCAGTATTTAAAACTAAATGCTTATGCAAATTTTTTATCACAATCTTTGTTAAAAAATAAATTCTATATTAAAGAAACATTTTGTTCAAAATTTGCCTAAAACAAGAAAAATACAAATATTTGCTTTTTTTTTTAAACACAAATTGTGAAAAGCGTGTTGGGTTGAATAATAAATTAGAGTCAGACTAGGAAGGGCCCTCAAAGCCATTCTAAAGAGTTGTGAAGGTAAAGTAGTGAATAATGAGGGTAGAAAAAAAGAAACTGTATCTGAGGGACATCTCCCAAGGAGAGTGGATAGGTCCCCAAAACTGATTAGATTTAATGAGCGAAGCAAAAGGGGGAGCAGAGTAAGACTCCAAGGTAGATAAGTGGTGAAGCCATTAGCCAAGACTAGGCAAGGCATCCCCTATCCCCTGAGAGGAGAAACAGTGGAAGAAAGGGAATAATAAGCGATAGAACGACTTCAGTTTTAGAAATGTTGAGATGGTGCTTAATACACAGGTGTAAATAGCTGATGCGATACTGGGTATATGAATCTGAGTTTGCAATGATTACAACCATAAGAATTTTTATTTATTGCTAGACTCTACGCTAAGCATTTCGTACTCTGTAGCAGAAGCTGCTATTTCTAAATATATGTGCTCCCTCAATAACTATATTCACCTTTATTGATATTAAAAGAACCCATGATTTGTGGCTAAGTACATAGCTACTTGGAAAGAGACTGTGTGTCCTAATCTTGCTTGGCTAAGTGTCATTATGCAACTAAATTCTGACCAATGGCCTGGAAGTGGAAGTGTTCCAAAAAAGCCTTTCCTTATCTTTCTTAATGCAAGAATGCAGACAATGACATGGCTAGGATAGACAGATACTTAGATATGGAAGTCATCCATAGTACAGCAACCACACAAACCAGTACCTGCATACCAGGAGCACCACATCAGAGCCCTAGGCACCTAGTGAGATTTATTCGTAAGACAAAAGTAATTTGTCTCTTGTTTAGACTACTAATATTTGGATGTTCTGCTTTTTAAAACAAAACCAAATCTTAACTAGGTCATGTACATCATCTCATATAATCCTCATAACAACACTATCATACCTAATTTAAAAGTGAGGAATGAGGGGTGACTGGGTGGCTCAGTGGTTGGGCATCTGCCTTTGGCTCAGGTCATGATCCTGGGGTCCTGGGATTGAGTCCTAGATGTGGCTTCCAGCAGGGAACCTGGTTCTCCCTTTGCCTATGTCTCTGTCTCTCTCTGTGTGTGTGTGTGTGTGTGTGTGTGTGTGTATGTCTCATAAATAGATGAATAAAATCTTAAAAAAAAAGAAGGGAGGGATGAGCCTAAGAGAAATGAAGAGAGAGATTTGCCCAAGGTCATCCAAACAGGAGAAAGTAGAGCTAGAATTTAATCCAAGAAATCCAATGGCAGAGGCCATACTCATTATCCCTAAGCTTTAGGAAACTATCTACTCTTTGATCTATCCAAAGGCATCCCACCTAGATAAAAATCAGTCGTTTCATTTTTTAACTTTTTCTTAAACTATAATATACGTAGAGAAAAGAACACGTCCCTATTTTTTAAATGAGGAGCATATTCAAAGTGTTATCTGGTTTCTAACCTATACTCTTCTTCCTCATTCATGTGCTCATTTTCCCTTGTCCCCAGATGACTATGTAAGCACCATTCTTTCCATGTTTATTTTATGACCCAGAAACACATTATTAAAGTACTCTGGAGACTTCTCTTTTGTAGGCTAGAAAACCACAGGTCCTTATGCTTTTATTTATAGATTTAATTTTCCAACTACTTGAATTATTCCCACTGTAAATCTTTAAGCATTCTTTAATCCCTCTCAATCTTTTACCTAAGTACCCTTCATGGTGGCAAACTGAGCAGCATAAATGGCTTGAGAATGGGTTTTTCACAGCACTTCCTTTGTGCCAGGCCAGGATTCATGCATTAGGCCACCCATCATATTGAGTAGATTTAAATACTTGGTGAGTTAAGAAGTTCTTTCTGTTTTTCGGAGACAAAGAGAGCTTTGTGTCATTGCTGAAAAGCCACATAAATAACTTGAAAACAAAGAGTTTGTCAATTACAATCTGTTCTTTATATTTTCAGGATTTGAATTTGGTTAGCCATAATCCACTAAAAGTCATCTGTAGACAGGAAGGCATGGGAAAAAGTGGTGCAATAGTTTCTTTCTGGGACAGACCCAGGGGGTCAGCAAATAGGGAGAGGTACACCATGCTCGAGAGGTACAATTTCCATGGGTTAGGACATTGTCATGAGGAGGAATAATCTCAAGAAATACAGCTTGCTGTCACACACCCCCAGAAAAATCCAGGTGCCCAAATAGCTTAGATTCAAAAGAAAGATCTATGCCACTGTGAAATTCTAAAATTTAGAAGTCTAGAAGTTAATTTGTTTCCAGATATTTGGGTAAAAATTTTCAGAAAAGAAACATGCCTTTTGCTAAGAAGGAGTACTCAGAGGTAAGATTAGAATCTCAGAAGGTTCTCTAAAGATGCTCAGAAATATGGAAAATTGAAAGTTGAAATTCATCAACACTGTAAATTAATTACAGAGATGAAATAATCTTACAGAAAAGAAACAAAATTTACATGCAAATAGATAAATAATGTGAAAGATTTGCAAGTTCTGGAGATACTATCATTAAAAGTGATTTTTATTATTTTAGTATAATGATAGGAACATGAAATTTAGATCCAAAAGTCATGTGCATCACACAAAGAATGGATCTCTCTAATATATGAAAACTGCTGTTAATAAATTTAAAAAAGACCTATCACCCCAATGAAAAGGGACATGAAAAGATAGTTTACAGAAGAAAGACAAATAGTTCTTCTATATTTGACATAATGCTCCACTGTACTCAAAATATGACAATTAAAAATTAAAACTACCAATGAAATACTTTTCATCTCTCAAACTGGCAAGCATCAAAAAGTGTAATAAAACATTATTTGCAAGACTGTGTGAAATAGACCCTTTCATAATTGCTGGCAGGAGTGAAAATTGATCCAATTTCTTCGGAGAACAATTTGGCAATATCTATCAGAATTACAAAGGTATACATCCCCTCACCCAAAAGCTTTGCACCTACATCCTTAAGTCATCTACTCCCACATCTTGAAATGACTTGTGTTCAAGGCCTTTATATTGTAGCATTTTAAAAACCCGAGTATAGCTGACACACATTGTCACATTAGTTTCAAGTGTACAACATAGTGATTAAAAATGTTTATACATTATGCTATGTTCACCACAAGTACAGCTACCATCTGTCACCACACAAGGCTATTGCAGTATCATGGACTATATTCATTATGCTGTGCCTTTTATTTTTCTGACTTATTCATTCCCTAACTGCAAACCTGTATCTCCCACTCCCTGTACCTCGACCCCGTCTCCTCTCTGTCAACCATCAGTTTGTTTTTTGTATTTATAGTCCCAATTCTGCATTTTTTTTGTTTGTTTATTCTTTTTTGTAGTTTTCTTTTGGATTCCACATGTGAGTGAAACCATGGTATTTGTCTTTATCAATCTACCTTATTTCACTCAGCATAATACCTGCTAGGTCCATCCCTCTTGTCTCTGAAGGCATGATCTCATCCTTTTTATGGCTGCATAATATTCCTCTGTGTGTGTGTGTGTGTGTGTGATATCTTCCTTCTTTCTTATCTTTTGATAAGTGTCCTATTGTTGGACACTTAGGTTGCTTCCATATCTTGACTATTGTAAATAATGCTGCAGGAAACATAGCGATGCATATATATCTTTTCAAATTAGTGTTTACATTTCCTTTGGGGTAAATATCTAATAGTGGAATTATTGGATCATATGATATTTCCATCTTAATTTTTTGAGGAAGCTCTGTACTATTTTCCACAGTGGCCGTCCCAGTTTATATTCCCACCAACAGTATACAAGTGTTCCTTTTTATCCACATCCTTATCAACACTTGTTTTCTTGTCCTTTTAATTTTAGCCATTCTGATACATGTATGGTGATATCTCATTATGGTTTTGATTTTCATTTCCCAGGTGAATGATGTTGAACAACTTTTCATGTAGTCTGTTAGCCATGTATGTTTGTATATATTGTAACATTTTTACCATGATGAAAGATTTTAAACTATTTAAATCCTCACTGGTAAGGGCCTGGTTTGATCAATAGTGAATCACTCAATCAATGCCCTACTTAGTTGTTTCAAATAAAAATTGAAGATGAATTCTTTATGCATAGATCTGGAATGATTTATGTGCAGAGTTAATAGGTGAAAGAAGTAAGGTACAGAATAAAATGTATAGTATTTTAGCATCAGCATAAAAAATGGTAGAGGAGACTTCTATTCACTAGTATATGCATAGAATATCTCTGCATAGATAGCCAACTAACTAATACTAACCTAATGATATTGCCCCAAAAGGAAAATGGGTGGGTGGAGGACAAATGTCAGAGGGAAATTTTCTCTGCATAACTTTCTGTATCTTATAAATATTGACCATAGGAAAGTAGTAGTTCTTTTTTATCTAAGAATAGTTCACATACAATGTGAATTGTTTTTAAATTAAATAAAAGCTAGATTAAAAAATCATCTAGGCTTGGGCTCCGCCTCTCTAAGAGTTATTTTAACCTATTTTGAAATACAATTTACTATTTTGGAATTTCCCTAGCAATAAATGGTACTTCTTGCCTATCACACATTATTTCAGGGAACCAATGAGAAAACAAGCATGAGAGCACTTTGTAGACTATAAAGTACTATGCAAAGGCAAAAAAAAAAAAATTGTGTATATATAACAGTATTGACTGAGCCTACTGTACTGTAAAATAAATACCTATTTATCTTTACTGTAAAATAAATACCTAATATTCTAATAGTTTTGTTGAAACTCAGTTTAAGAATATCATACAAATTCTAACCCATTTATTTGCAAATTGTTTATTCTGGCTCCAAACAATGACTTTTTTTAGCCTTAAACACAAAAAAGAACTCACCTCATGTCATGTAATATTAAAAGATAGTCATGTGTAACTCAAACAATAACACATTTAATGTACTAGGAAAGGGAACACCTAGGTGGCTCAGTCCAGTAAGAGTCTGCCTTCAGCTTAGGTCATGATCCCAGGGTCCTGAGATGGAGCCCTACATTGGGATCTCTGCTGAGCAGGGAGCCTGCTTCTCCCTCTACCTTCTCCCTCTGCACCCCCTTCCTGTTCATACTATCTCTCTCTCTGAAATAAATAAATTAAATAGTTTTTTAAATGTTCTAGGAAGGCTTGTGATCTCAAAAAATCCTACTGTGAGGATTTGCTTACCAGGAAGAGAACTTTTAAAGAATAAACAATTACCCAAAACATGAGAACGTATGTATATAAATGCAAATTATCATATATCGAATTTACCCTAGAAAGAGATAAATGCCCCATGTACATTCTAGAATGAGAATGCCATGTATGATTCATTTTCTTGCCAACTTCTGTTGATTGATGATATCTTCTTGTATCATTCTGTTGAATGAGATTCCAAGGCAAACTCTGGACTTAATGGGAAAATATGCAGCAATAATTATGTCTGCCATGTATGTGAGAGTAAGGAATAGTTGGAAGGCCAGACACAGTCACAACTGCTCTCTACATTCGCATATGTTTCCCCTTTCTGCCCTTTAGCACCATAATTTCCTACAAAAAGATTGCTAGGAAAGAGGTTCAGGATAGGATTTAGGCAGACTGGTAGTAAGAAAGAAAGAAGTGTTCTCCTCCCTAGACTTCCTTAGCAAGAAGAAAGGATGAAGAGATGGAAGAAAAACTTGTTTAGAGCTCAGTTAGTTTTTCACTCTGGTTATTATCACGACTAGTTCATATCAATACTACTAGATTTCATTTATATACAATGTAATCAATGAAGGTCAAGAAAGTCCAAACAGTAGCTCATTTAAATCAACATTAGAATCCACAGAAGTTGAATGATCTCCTTTTTGTGTATGTCTCCTTTTTTTTGTTTTGAGATTTTTATTTTTATGAGAGAGAAAGAGAGAGAGCGCCAAAGCCTTAAAATGTATATACTTTGATTCTCTATTTAAACTTTAAGGGTATGTGGTCTAAGTAAATAAACATGGCTACATGAAGAAGATAATTAAGGAAATGCTTGTCGCATAAAAGTTTATAGCAGCAAAACTTTTGAAACAACCTAACCAGCTAAAAATTGGGGATTGGCTAAACAAATTGTGGGATATCTCTACAAAGGAATCTATTGTCATACCCATGATGTAGCAGATTATCAAATCAAAAGATGCTCCCTAATCACCAATAAGTGACAAGAGCAATTATAAATTATAAAAGGAATGCATAATATAATCTTCTTTTAGGTGATACTATAATATTGTTGAAAGCCTACATACCAAAATATTAACAGTGATTATCTATGGGTGGTGGTATCACGGGGGATGTGTACTTCTTTTACTTTCTACATATATTTATTTCCAATGCATT
Organism: Canis lupus familiaris; assembly: GCF_011100685.1. Taxonomy (NCBI): domain Eukaryota; kingdom Metazoa; phylum Chordata; class Mammalia; order Carnivora; family Canidae; genus Canis; species Canis lupus. Next base: position 27,952 of record NW_023330623.1, on the reverse strand, counting down.
CGATAGACAAGCATATCCTTTGTAGTAAGCTATACTTGAAACTTCAAGAGGAGTAGACTTTGTTATATTCATTGTTTATGTCCAAGATATAGCACAAAATATTGCACATAAGTGTTCCATAACTGTGTGTCAAAGAAAAATATATTTAAACATATATTTATATTTAGTTATTATAAATAAAATTAATATAGGATATAAATATAAGAAATATATATTCTCTAAAGCAAGAGTTGTGGCAGTCGTAATCTCAGAGGAAAGCAATATGTCACCAACACGACCATTCACAGAAGAAACAGTCACACAGGTCAGGCCAAATAACTACAGTTAAAGGAAGAAAACCACTAAGTAATCACTAAGTAAGTAGAACCAGCAACTTAGCTAAGGAAGCCAATGAGTATACTGAGTTCTAGAAACTGCATCCTCCACAGAGGGCCTAAGAAATCCAGGCTCTTGGCCAACAGGACTGACTCAGGCCTCCTTCACTTCCTTCTGGAATTCAAGTGAAAATAACTCCTGTCTTCCGAGCCCTGATCAGTAAGCTTGTTTCACACAGCTAGGGTGGGTGCTTAGAACCCTCCAGTGGGCTGGAGACATTTTGTAAGATAGGGAGTGTCGTCTGGAAGAAGGAATTTTTGGATTTTAAATGAGAAACAACTCTGCCATTACCAGCGTGTGAGTTTTGCCAAGTTGCATTTTCGTTTTACTTGTTTAGTATGAATTAGAAAAATAGCTGTTTGTCACAAGATTGAGGACAAAATGGATAATGACTGAAAAAAATTAAGAAGTACCATAACTAGGTGTTAAACTATAAAATATATTATCTTTACTACCCTAGAAAGAAATGCCCCATGTACATTCTAGAATGAGAATGCCATGTATGATTCATACAAAGATGCTGAAATATAATATGTACTTAGGTTTTGGAGACCAGATACAAGTGGACTTGGGTGGCAGCCCGGGTGGCTCAGCGGTTTAGTGCCTCCTTCCACCTAGGGTGTGATCCTGGGGACCCGGGATCGGGTCCCACACCAGGCTCCCTGCGTGGAGCATGCTTCTCCCTCTCCCTGTGTCTCTGTCTCTGTCTCTCTGTGTCTCTCATGAATAAATAAAATCTTCAAAAAAATGAGTGGACTTGGGTAACTAGATGAACACATGCAAATCTATTGGTTAAGTCTCTGCACAGAAGCATTCCTAGGTTTTTAGGTTATGACAGCCACAAATAGATGTGTTAACTGGAATAGCAGGGTGTGATTTTGCTGAACTTCGATACCTAGAGACAGGTCCCGACAACGCACAGGAATACATTTGCATTCCATACTTATTTTCCTATTATCTGAGCTCTATCTGCTATTCCACACCAAACAGCAAGCCCTTCCAGACAGCCCCATTTGTACAAATAAAGAGCCATTACTAATTTGTCATGAAATGCAGAAGGCGGAAAGTGTGGCACAATAAATAAGTGTACTGAACAGTAACAACAAAAGGATGTGAAAGATTGCATAGGTTAATGATTAAAATGATAGCCAAAGGGATGGAGTAGCTGGGGAGGGGTTAGGGATTCTTAAAGGAAAGCCCATTAGAACTATAAACAGAATGATCTTTTTTATTAAATCTGCAACTTCAACTCATTCAAGGTGGCTTTAATACAAGAACATAAGAGACAACACAGTGTGTGGCAAATGAGCTGTGATGTCAAGTGGAAATGACTTCATTGTTGGCATTGGACTTATTAGCTAAGACCTTGAGCAAGTAACTTTTCTGAGCCCCAGTTTCAATATCTGTTCAAAAAAATAAGAGAACAGTTGTAGGAATTACTGATAATCTATGTGAAGTGCACAGCTGACACGTAGGTGCGCATTAAGTAGTATCCATTGACAGTGATGACCTCTCACCCATAAACCTCAACCAATGTACCCAAGTAGTTTTATTCAAAATAAACTCCTTCCTCTGAAAACATAATGGAATTAACTAGGGAGGGGAAATCCTCTCCTTACGCACTGAAGGTGAGTCACTGGCAGGCAGGCCAAAATTACACAAAGGGAGTGTTTATGATTTGAATATTGCTCAAAGTGAAAATTTTAAGCAAGATTTTCCAAAACAGCTTGGTGCTCTTTTGGCTTTTCTTTAAGTGTTGTGAATTTAAAGAATTTATTCAAAGTCTGTTCCTTAGAGTGCCTCGGCTCAGTCAGTTAAGTGTCTGCCTCTGGCTCAGGGACCCTGGGATGGAGCTCCACATCAGGCTCCCTGCTCCATGCAGATCCTGCTTCTCTCTCTCTTGCTACCCACCACCCCCACCCCTGCTTGTGCTCTCAGTCTCTCTCTCTCTCTCTTTTATTTTTATCTCTGTCAAATAAATAAATAAATAAATTTTTTTTAAAAAAGAAAAAAGAAAGAGTATAGGTAAAGTAAATGAAACTGTAGACATATGCAGACAAATATTTTACACGGCTGTTTTTATGGAACTGTCAATCAATCTCTCTCTCCCTTCCCCTGCCCTCCACACACACTAAGGATGAGCATCATTTTAGCTAAACTCAATGTCAGCCTTGCTTCTTTGTTACCTTTACCTGTCCTTACTCAAATTATTCTCCTCAGATTCCAAACTGGTCCTCACTATCCGATTGTGTGAATCCAAGATCAGACATCTCTAAAGCTTATTGTCTACGTGGCCATGACATTATTGTTTGGCTGTCTTCATTAACATGACTTCTATTGTCTTCATCAACACAACTTTTTTATTCTAGGAAGCTCTGGAGCAGAGAGATAAATGTTTATCGATTCTCAATGCTTTTTGAAACACTCACCTCAAGACACATCTTATGTCCACCAATCCAAAACTAGTTTATCATAATCATTAGCTAATTCTAATCAAGCCCTTGTATTGAAAGACCCATTTTAAACTCAAACCCAAAAACCACTTAAATAGTCCAACATGGGATCCCTGGGTGGCGCAGCGGTTTGGCGCCTGCCTTTGGCCCAGGGCGCGATCCTGGAGACCCGCGATCGAATCCCACGTCAGGCTCCCAGTGCATGGAGCCTGCTTCTCCCTCTGCCTGTGTCTCTGCCTCTCTCTCTCTCTCTCTCTGTGAATATCATAAATAAAAATTAAAAAAAAAATAAATAAATAGTCCAACATTGTCCTTCCTGCTCCAAGATGCTATTAAAACTTTGTCAAGGAAGAAAGCTTACTTACCATGGTAAGCAACAAACTCAGTTTTGCCTTAGCAACAGGCTGTTTTGGTAGTATTTTTAGGGAGCTAGCATTCAGCAATTGCAAGCCTTGGAGCGGGTGTTCTTAGTTTGATGATTATAGTATATAGGAGGGGGGTGTACGGGTATAATTTGATCTATAATAAGAAAGGTTTTTATATCTAGTGTTAATGTGGCTGCTGCCTTTTACTGTTTTCTTCTGTTTTCTTCTTATTACATTCATGCTTTACCCTAGTGAAATTCCCTTACGCTTTCTTCTAAATGCTGTACTCTCCCCTCTCTTTCCTTTGTTCTTCTGGTGTGCAATGAAAGGTCTCAGGCATTCCGCACATCTAAAAGACTACAACCATGACCCATATTCACTAGACAACAACTCACTGAAGATTATCATAATCCTCCAGAGGACCCTTCTCCTAATTAGCAGATCTCTCCCTGGTCACACTAGCTACACAGCTCAACCTGGCCAGTCCAGAATTGTTACATCTCTACAAGTGGTTACTGAGACAGTTTCACGGCTTCTGAGGACAAAGAAGACTGTCTTTTCCATGGAAGAACAATGCTTCAAAACATCCTTTGAATGGCTACTTTCTAACCTAGGGAGTCTCAACTCATGTTATTTTATTGCAGATACCTGTTTCCTATTTTTAAATTCCCCTCACCCTTATGCCCACCAACTCCCAGCAAGTTGCTGCTTTAACAGGTGGATCTTTGCAACCTAATGTTTGTAGTAGTCAAGACCAACACAGAAATGCTTTTAAGCATTTTTATGATCATGGAGATTCTGATGCAACCATTGTAAATTATAAAATCATCATGGATCAGCAAAGCCATGCTGCAGTTTTCCATTTGGAAATCAGCAATGAAGTGTTTAAAACAAAAGAACAATGTGAAGATAAAGCAGAAACAAAGATTGGTATCATTGGTGGGCTAGCTTCTCAGAATGGTAGAAGATAGTCACTTTTTTTAAAATGAGGCAATGAGTGTAAATAATTAATAATAGCAAGTTATATAATGAATAGTTTCCTTGCCCCTTGTTTCATGCCTTTTTAAAAACTTTCCTTTTATCTTTTTGGTCTACTTTTTTTAAAAGTTAGTGTTTCATACATTTTGAAGTGGCATAACTAAGGCGAGGCCACAACAAAAATATAAAAAGAAATATAGAATAACAGGTAATAGCTGCTTTTTCTGCTATGGACTTATAACTGTTAATTTCTATTTTGCATTACTTCTCCCGGAATAAATGAGAAACAGATTCAAAAAAAGGACCTAGAACATTGAGATTTTTAGTAATCTAACCCACTCCCCACTTAGCAGAGCAATACATTGACAACAGTGGTGAGACACAAGCTTTTTATTATACATTCCCTAATTTTAAAAAATTAGCTGTTTAGAACATGCATGTACTATACATGCATAAATTTTATACATGTCTTATTATACCAATATAATTCATAAGACATGTATGGTACACAAAATTGAAATTTTGTTAAGTGTGGAGGCTAAAAATACAGAAATAGAAGATACCAATTTTTGTGTTTAATCCAAAAGATTTTCCTACATTCCCTGAGATGAACTAGTCTGAACTATCAAATTAGACCTTTCAAGGTTTTCCTTGCATCTTTAAGAAAGTTTATAATAGGGCAGCTCCGGTGGCTCAGCAGTTTAGTGCCGCCTTCAGTCCAGGGCCTGATCCTGGAGACCTGGGATCGAGTCCCACGTCGGGCTCCCTGCATGGAGCCTGCTTCTCCCTCTGCCTGTGTCTCTGCCCCTCTGTCTGTCTCTCATGAATAAATAAAATCTTAAAAAAAAAAAAAAAAGCGCAGCCCCCAACACACCAAAGTTCTAGATTCTCTCATCCTACCTTAAATAGATTAATTAATTAATTAATTAATTAATTAAAAAATCTCACTCTCAGTCTTCATCTCTGGGATGATCTAGTTCTGCAAGGAGAAAAAGCAGCACTGGGGTGTAAGAGGCAGAGACACAGACAGAGGAGAAGCAGGCTCCATACAGGGAGCCCGACGCAGGGCTCGATCCCGGGACCCCAGGATCATGCCCTGGGCTGAAGGCAGGCGCCAAACCGCTGAGCCACCCAGGGATCCCTCAAGGGTGCTATTCCTGACAAGAGCCTCCGCGGCAGCCAGAGCAACGTCCAACCCAACTGGCCTCAGATCATTTCATAATTCGGGGGTGGGAGGTGGGGGGTGGGGAGCTTTGAATCTCTGTCTTGGCCCCTAGCAGACTAACCTAGGAAAACAGGCTTGTCGGGGAGAGAGAGTGAAAAAGTGAACCAGGGGACATTTCGGATGCTGGGGTGCGGCACGGAGTCTCGTGTTTATTCTTCGTGCCTGGGACACGGCCGGCTTTGAATCAGAACATTAAATACACAGCACCGCAGCCTGGGCCCGGCCCGGCCTCTGGCGTGTGGCGCGAGGCCCTCCGCCTCGCCAGCGGGCCCGGCCCTGGTTCCGCGCTCCCGGGAGTGCCGGGCCCCCGCGCAGCCGGCGCAGCTCGGGTCACCCCTGGTGGGGGTTTCTCCGCTCCTGCCTCCCCCGCCGACGCCGTCCCAGGAGGAGGGCGGAGAGGCGCGGCCGGGCTTCCTCGCCGGGACCCCGCGGGCCTCTGCGCGGAGGGCGGAGCGGGAGGGGGGCCCGGCGAAGGCGGGAGAGGGCGAGCCGGAGGGGAGCACCGGGAGGCCGGGGAAGGGCGTCACTGCTCGCTCTCCGCTTCAGGAGCGGGCGGCAGAGGCGGCGGGGCGGGGCGGCGGCGGCGACGGGGTTCGCAGCGGTCCTCGCCTCCACTCCTCCGTGGGCCGCGCGGAGGGAGCGCGGGCGCGGCCGGCTGCACCCACCCGGGCCGGAGGGCAGGGCGCGGGGGGGGGGCGCTGCGCGGGGGGCTCCGCGGGCTGGGCGGCCGCGCGTCTCCCGGACACTAGGGCTCCGGCTGCACCCACCCGGGCCGGAGGGCAGGGCGCGGGGGGGGGGTGCTGCGCGGGGGGGCTCCGCGAGCTGGGCGGCCGCGCGTCTCCCGGACACTAGGGCTCCGGCTGCACCCACCCGGGCCGGAGGGCAGGGCGCGGGGGGAGGGGGCGCTGCGCGGGGGGGCTCCGCGAGCTGGGCGGCCGCGCGTCTCCCGGACACTAGGGCTCCGGCTGCACCCACCCGGGCCGGAGGGCAGGGCGCGGGAGGGGGGGGGGGGTGCTGCGCGGGGGGGCTCCGCGAGCTGGGCGGCCGCGCGTCTCCCGGACACTAGGGCTCCGGCTGCCATCGGGCCGCGGCCGGGACGGAGCTCCCTGCGCTCCCCCGGGGGCCTCGGCGGCGCGGCCCCGCAGCTCCACGCACGCGGCGATGCGGGCGCGGAGGGGCGGGCGGGCGGGGGCGCGAGGCTGCCGCCAGCCGCCCGGAGCCGCTGTCCACTGCTGAAGCGCCGGCCGCCGGCGCCGCGCTGCCCGCCTGGAGCGACTCTGCTAGTACGGGACGCACGGGATGCCCGGGACGCCTCGCTCGCAGCCCGGACCTCCGCAGGCTGGGGTTCTCCTCGCCCGCCGCCGCCTGCTGCACTCGCTCACCCGCTTCGCCCCGGAGAAGGTCTGCCTGCCGGCCGCGCTGCCCCAGCGCCTCCGTCTTCAGTTCTCCGGCCTCCCCGTCGGCCCGCGTGGCGCTGCAGACCCCGGCGGCCAGGCGCTGCGGCTCGGCCTGCGCGGCGGACCGGGCGCGGCGGTGCGGGGCCGCTGCGCTGGGGCTGCGGGACTGCAGGACGTGCTGGCGCTCTCCCGCGGCCCAGTGCTCCCGAAGCGCTTCCTGCGCCTGCGGCACCGGGGCCGCCCGAGCAGCGGCCCCAGCCTTGGCCGCGCGCGCCCCCGCCGCTCCGGGCGCAGGTGGCCGGCGACGACCGCCGAGGCACCGGGGGCGTCGGGGAGCCCCGCTCGGGGGCTGCCGGACCCGCTCCGCTTTCTCTTCTTCGGAACGCACGGCTTTTGGGATGAGATCCTCTTCACTTTCTTGGGCAGGCAGACGGGCCGACCAGCGGCCACACGTCGCTCTGGTCCTCCTTTCTGTAGGGCAGCTGCAGCTTCGTGGTGGAGAAACTCTACTTCCACCTGCACTGGAGCCGCGGCTGGAGCACCTGGAAGCGGTGCCGGTCTACGTGACCTTCCTCTACGCGTGGGAGCTGTGCCGGGGCCTGGGCCTCCGCTCGTGCGGCGCTTGCTCCTGGGACTATTCTCACTACCCACTCAATTTCATGGGCCTCATCACCCTGATGTATTTACCTGGTTGGATATTCCTTAGTGTGTACCAGGACCTACTTGGTGTTGTGCCGGGTTCAGTACATACCAACTATCTAAAAGAAAAAAAAAAAAAAAAAAGTCACTCGAGTCCCGCGAACCAATTCGATTTATTTTTACACGTTTAAAACGGAGTGGTTATTTTAGCCTTTTAATTTTTATACGGTTTCCTAAGCTCTTCTAATATGTTTTATTCGACTTTTCGGTTTTTCTGACACTTTGGAACCTATGCATAATACAACATTTTGAAATTTTACTCGAAACATAACTCAAAGTACTTGTCAATATTTAAAATCCCTTACAAGCCCAAACAGCAAAACCATGATACCTTAACATCAGAAGCTGTAGTATATTCACTTATTTGGGCATGGGTGGGTGATAACTACTAGGTTTTTGTTGTTGTTGTTGTTGTTGTTGTTGTTGTTTAAGAATGAAGTTATTCAAATCAGAAATTAATGATCTACAAGATTTGGTGAAATTTTCTAATTCAGTGATTTTTTTTACTTTCTTTTTAATCCAATTTCATTTTAATTCCCTGCCCTATTTACCAATCACTGCTGAAACTCAGTGTCTTTTATTCCTAGAATGACAGTTAATAACTCTTAAAGTGCCTCCCTCTAGCGCGCAAGTGGAAAGAAACTGACAAATGTGAAAACACATCCTATGGATCGATTTTTAAATAAATCTTTTCTAGCAACTCAGACAGGTGACACTGTGTTAAGATTTTTTTTTTTTTTTTTTTTTTTGTGTGTGTGTTAAGATTTTTGATCTTCATCCTGGAGATGATTGTTTTTCCAATGTGGATTAGCCTTAAACGCCAAGTGTGTTGACATTGATCAGATGCTGTGTTATCTATAGTTGTAAACTTTCGTTGTAAAATGTTCACCTTATATGCCCAAAGGCCAAGCAAAATTTTATCACCCACAATAGCATTCTAACCCTAAGGACTCTTTCTACACGGAGCTTCAAGAACAGAAACAGTTCCTTGGAATAAAATGAACCTGAATGTTCATTATCCTCGCATTAGACCTAATGGCTTACCGTGAATACAGATAGGCGTTTTCAGAGTATTTCTGCCACGGCTCACTTGTAATCGTCTTTCTTTTTCCTTCTGGACCCACAGAGTTCTTGGGCCAAACCTGATGTGCTAATGTGCAGTATAAATCAATGATAGCTTTTTGGTGACTCATTATTGTCTGGAAGCTCCAAAGTTAAATGAGATGATAAAAACCGCTTTAAGAAATCATGTCTAATCAATAATAATGTACTTTAAGGTTGTTTGTTGTTTTATTATATTTAGAAAAGATGTAGAATTGAGTATAGCTCAGCCAAGGATGACTAACACTTTCTCAGTTTTCGTTATGAAAATTATGAGGAAAACTTACAGTTTGTACAAATGAATTGTTTCCGCTTCAAATTATTAGCTTGTCTATGCTATGAAAGGGGACTTCTTTCTGGTTTCAAAAAATATTTGCTATGGCAGTGAAAACAAATATGTATTTAGATGATTGTTGGGAATAATTTTGAGAATGTTATTTTAATTCACTATCTGAGGTTGTGAGCTAAATTATAAATAATGCAATATAATCAACCCCACCTGTGGAATGGATCGTGTCAAACTGATTATTTTAGCTAGTCAAAGCTGAGTAGCAAACCAAATGTTTGCAGAAAGTTAAAGTGTCACTTTATGAAACTTGGTCATAGGTAAAGGATTTCTGAAAACACTGGCCAGAGAAAAGTAGAAGTATAGACACTAAAGTTAGTCAGATGCTAAGCAAATATTTGTAATATGAATGTGACCCATTGCACAGGAATCTGAGTTAGGTGTGGCACCACACCACACATTCCTGTGAATGCTTAACCAAATCCTTGACTTCTAGGATACTTGCTAAATGTACATGTTTGCACTTACATCCTTCATATACGGCTCCTCATCCCTGCTTACCTGCTTACCAACGTTCCTAGGTTCAGAAATCTGTCAGGAAGTAGGAAAGCCTGCTACTTTTTGTTTGTTTGTTTTTGCTTTTAATGTTAATCCTATTTTAAAGAAAAAAACAAGTTTTCCATCCATTCAGTTCATTCAAGAAATAATTACTGTGCACCCATTATTTGCAAGGCATTTGCCTAAATTCTGCAGATACAGCAATGACCCAACACAAACAAAATCTGTCCTTATGAAGCTCAGGTATTAGTGTTTTGGAAGTTATACTTAACTCGGAAAGCTACTGTTTTAGCACTAGGCAACGAGAGGCAGTTGCTAGGAGGGTCCTCATCAGGCTGGATATTCATCAGAATAAACATCAATCCATCATCTCTAAAACAAAAGTCCATTAACAGCCCCTCTTCTAGTTCTACAAAGACTTCATCCGTATGTATTCCGGAAGTGATTATCCTGTCTATGAACTCAGCACCTTGCTCTAAGACTTCTTGTTATGTGTTTACTCAATTTCTTAATTGACATTTTGCTATAACTGAAACTTGAAAGAAAAAACATGGCAAGAATCATCAGATCAATCAATTTTGTTAACTCATTAGCAGTTCAGACATAGAAGTGACAAGCCAATATAATAGTTAATATTTAAGGAACACCACCTGACAAAAATGAGCCTCTATTACATACATAAAATCTGAAGTGAATATATGTATATATCCACGTATATGTTTTAAATGAGTAACATTTATACATCTTAAGTAGATGTATATAATCTTAATATATATCCATATACAAAGTAATGCATATAAAATATGATCTATATCTCTTAATTGTAGATATATATACATATGTATACAGATACATACAGACACAAACCCACAGATTTTACTTAAACCTCTAGCAACCCTCCTTTTACAACCAAGACAATGAAACTGAAGCCGGAAGAGGTTAAGTAACTGCTCAAGTCATACAGCTATTGAATATTTAGACTTGAATCCAAGTACTCTGTACTCCAGGGTCTGTTTTTAACAGCAACACTGTCATGCCTCTGTCTACTGACCGCAATGATTTTGGATCTTCTACGGATTTCGCCTTGCAGTTTGTATTGCTCTTCCCTTTCACTATCACAAATGCAAGTGTAGATGTCTAATAACCAGGCACTAGTAACAAAAACACTCTATTCCATGGGAAATAACAACGATTTATTAATACCAGGATACATAACTGAAAATCAGCCTAGTACTAATTCCTCAGGTAATAGTCTTATATTTAAGCAGAGCTCTGAAGTGGAGTTCTTCATTTGAAGTCAGGCAATCTTGATCGAAGAATAATACACCAAGAAGCATGATACCTTATATCACAAGCTAGGAAAAATACATAATTATTGCTACATATTTAACATAGCATTTGGAAGGATCATCATTGTGAGAGCTAAATGCTCCAAAAGTTAAAATTAAATTTTTTGCACCAACATTTATTGGATTGTGGAGTTGGATTAAATACCTTAAAGTCTAAGGAGTCCTGAACAGAAAACATGGAAGAAAAGTAACAAGTATGATTTTTGCTCCATGTTTAACTTCAACAACACTGAAATTTTCTTCTAAAGGTGCTTTAAATTTTAAATCAATTCTATCTGGGCACTGTATCTACAGAGAAATATGATCTTTCAAATTTCTCATGTTAACAAGGACATTTTTAGGTTCTGCAAAGACTCCAAAAGGTTGATAATCTATATCAATATTTCAGATATTTCGGTGTACCTAACTTTGAATATTTTATCAATATTTGACATTTCATGTTTCGACTCAGCAAAACACAACTTAGAAAAGTATGACCTGTCCTTTGTTATTTAAAAAATGTTTCTAATTGGTTAATCCTATCCTTTTGAAAGACTAATTTTCCCATACTCTTTTGAAATAGACTCCATTGACATAATGGACCTGGTTCTATTTAAGAGGGCTGGAGAAGAATTTTGGTAGACTGTTTTGGTTCTTTTTCCACTTCCACAATACAGTTAAAAATCAATATACTTGGAAAGGAAGTTATTGTCATGCTACAGACTTGGAGTGATAAATAAATCATTGTATTGTAATATCTGAAAGCATTTTAATAAAATCATTTTTTGTTTATATTAAAAGGCATTAAAAACACTTTAGATTTTAAATTAATTTTAAATATACTATCTCCAATATGTTTTCCAACATTGTTTAATGGAACTAAGCTCCTTTACTGAGGGGAAATAAAAGAAACACTCTTTCCCTCCCTCCATCAAACACATGCTTCAGTTTATGCTGAAGAGAAAGATGGCTGTAAAAGATGATGTTGTTGTGTTGCCAGGTTTTTTTTTTTTCTTTCTATTCTTAGACTTGGTACCAGAGGAACCAACAAAAGCAGCAATTGTTTGTGTGGACTTCTATTCACTAGAATTTGCCTCATTCTGATTTTTAACATTGAGGTATGAAACCATCACAGAGGCAGTGGCTTCTAGACACTAGCAACCCAATTGTAAATTAAACTGGGATGAGTGTAGCGAATTTTTCCCTAGAGACTTTTTCTCTTAATATAAAGAGAACATAAATTTAGAGACTTTTCCCCTTAATTCTTAAATTCTCTTTGCAGAAATGGTCTTTCTTTCTCTTTTCCCCTTAGAGGGAAAGAGAAAGAAAGAAAGGGTGGGAGTGAGGGACTGGTCTTTGACATACAGAAAGACTTGATTTTCATCTTTTAATGATTCCATTAGAATCCAAACATCACATGGACCAACTTTCCCATTTGGAAAAAATGAATTTTTACCATTATTAAGGAGAGTCAAGGTTTGAAAGAAAGCTGGTTAAACTGGTTAACATCCAGTTCCATCCCAGGCAGGAATTACTTACATGACATCTCTGACAGATGGTTTCTCAACTCAGCTTGGACTATTCAAGGCAGTATTAATTATGTTTTTCATGCAAAGACTGAATGAAGGGAAAGCTATCAACAGCTGAGCTGATAAAACCCACTCTCTGTCAGTGAAGGAAAAGGCTTTTCAAGGTTTTCAGGAGCTAACATATCCTGTGTGTTGCACATTGCTAATGTATTGCTTAATACATTGCTTGTGTATTGCAATGAAACGTTTTATAAGACACTCTTTTCTTGTCATTAAAAAATCAGTGTTTCATTCTTTTATCATGATACGTATGGTCTTACATCTTTCCAAATGATGCCTACATTCACTGAGTCTAAGCAACAAGGCTTTGAGAACTTTGAGAGTAATTGACATTACTTCAGAGAAAGAGGAAAAAAGAAACATTGGCTGTAGATAGAGGAGTTGAAGGTTAAATGGTAGGGACCCTGCTTGGGTTGCTGGAGTCTCAATGTGGCTGGACCCAGGAGAAGCTTTTGGTTGCTTCTCAGGGCTACCTACAGAATGTCAACTGGGGGACTTTCCTGATAGTTTCTTCTGGCAGGCCTAAACAGCTGCATTAAGAAAGGAATTGAGAGGCCACAGGTGTCACAGAAGCAAGTAGCTAGCCAGGAAGGATGAAAGATGCCAATCGGAAAAAGAGAATTATATATTAAAGGGAAAGCTAGCTCCACTTTTGATGGGATTCCAACAGACATTTAGGTTATATCTGAGATACTTTATTAACATATTATTAAGATCCATGATGAAAATAAGACTTGTTTCACAGGATCTCAGATTCAGAACTTTAAATATTTGAAAGGTAGTTGTTGTTGGAGAAAAATGGTATTGAGAAGAATATGTAGAAAGTTTACATCATCTCATTTTGATTACCCACTAACTTTTGGATACTAAAGCAAAATTAAATATGCTGTTGTACATTTCTGAGGGAGAACTATTTTAGTCTTAACCTTTTATTAGAAACAATGAATGGACAGGAAGATAAAATAAATAAGAAAATTCCCTGGAGTACATCAGAGCAAGTACTCAGATCCTAAGTACTCAAAAGCAAATATTTAACAAAATTTATCATTGTTCTTACTTGTAATGAGGATATTTTCAACAAACAAAACAGAAACAAAAGAATAATAAAGGCATTAATAGGAGATATAATGAAAAGGATAGTATTCAGTAGCTTTAGAGAGCCCATGGATTATCTTTCTATGTAAAATAATTCAGATTATGAATGCTTTTCTAAGTCTTTATATCATGTAAGATTTGAATTAAAAGAAAATGTTGAGTTCATGAAATGCTGTACACCCTTAGTTTGGTGAGGTATCAAAATGTGTACTTTATTATGTTAACATTTATTCAGCAAATTTTCTGAGGTTTTTTTTTTTTTTTGCATGTGTAATGATGTGATTGGACATACTATAAAAGTTTTAATAATGTGCTTTTAAAGTCTCTACAAATGTACAAGTAAACAGTCCACAACTTACTAAAACCTAAAATTATGGTATTTCAGGGGCACCCGGCTGGCTTAGTTGGTAGAGCATGTGACTCTTGATCTGGGGTTGTAAGTTCGAGCCCCACATTGGGTAGAGATTAATTTTTTAAAAAATTAAATCTTAGGGAAATAAAAATAAATAAAACCATGGAGTTTCAGAATTTGAGGAGAGAACTAAAGGTCATCTAATTTAACTTCCAGACAGTAGAATAATTCTTTCTAGATCCTCTTTTACAGGTGTCATCCACTCTCTTCTTGATCACATCCAATGAGATTATGATACTTACTCAGCTCTCGCAGGCCAAGAGAGCTGAGTCAGTATCATTTCTTTGTTCTATTGTTTTAGTTGCTAGAAAGTTCTTAACAGTAAGGGATATCTATAATTTTCACACATTTTCCAAGTTTTCACCCATCGAAAGAGGACCAAAGGTTTGAAGAAAGTTTCCAAGTGTGTCTTAATTGTTTTACTCCTGGTGAAATATCCAAGATCTTTCAGCAATAGATAATAAAGTGTACAATTAGAAGATTATTATCTACTTCAATCAGGGCACTTTATTTCTGCAAATGGGAACAACATTAAGCACTATTACCTTCTTTAGCAGCTCTGACCACTTGATTGTTTCTTTTCTTTTTTTTTTAAGGAGATTTATTTATTTGAGAGTGGGAGCAAGCTTGGGGGTAGGGGAGGGGCAGAGGGAGAGGAAGAGAGAGTCCTAAGCAAACTCTGCACTGAGCATGGAGCCAGGCTTGTGATCTCAAGATTCTGAGATCACCACCTGAACTGAAACCAAGAGTCTGACTGATGTTCAACTGACTGTGCACCCAGGTTCCCCCCCCACTTCAATTGTTTCAATTGAACTTTTATTTCTCCAAACACTCCAAGTCTCTTGTAAACTGCTGTTAAGCCCGTGATCACTTTGTGTATATGCACATTCGTATAAAAATAATTGGCATGGATCTGTTCTATTCCCATACTCCATGAATTGGCTTGAAGTGAATGATAGAGAAATGAAGGCAAGTTGAGTGAAGAACAGAGAATCGACCATTGAATTCACTCTTCATTTCCTTCATTCCTGTGATTTTCCTACTCTCATTTTGAGAATGAGCATTTGTCATTCTTTATGTTTTCTCCACAGTTAGGAAAGAACCTAGCACAGAGCCGTACTCAAATTTTGTTGCTGATGATGAACTTATCTGAGCTTTCATGTCAGACAATTCAATAGTGGAAGCAGGAATTAGGAATGTGCCACATGGCTACATGGCCACACAGGACATTAATTTATGGAACATACACAAGACTCACCACATGCCTAGAATTAGGTGGAATTTGCTTAGTCTCTCCTCTCCTTCCCTCATCTGTTCAGCAACTTCTTTTGTCAGGTGCAGAACTCTATAAGAGATTTTAGCTACATTATAGATTAAAATTTATAAGCTATTTATAGAACCTAAATACCCTTTGAAATGTTATTTTGGAAATATGAATTTTAAAAAACCGACGTGCAAATGAACTAGTTGGTGGTATAAGTATTACTACATGTCACTTCCCTAAAGACTGTCTTGCTCAGTTTGCAGCTTACTGATACCTGTCTTGATTTTTGTTGGTTTTTTTGCTGATGACTTTCTGGATTTTGGCAATTTTTGAATAAAAAAGAAAAACAACAACAAAAAAAAACAAAACAAAAAAAAAAAAAAAACAAACAAAAAAAAAAAAAAAAAAAAAAAGAAAAACAAAATTCAAAATTAGTTATATTTAGAAAATTGCTGCTAGTGACAGGTGGTAAACATTTATGTTTATTATCTATGTATCTGATCACTTCTTGGTATATTTCCAACTCCAAATATTATTGACAGATTGTATTAGTCAGGATTCTTCAGAGAAACAGAACCAATAGGAGATATATATGTATAGGTAGACAGATATTGTGATAGATAGATACAGAGATAGATAGAGATATACAAAGAGAGAGGCTTATTATAAGGAATTGGCTCATACAATTATGGAAGCTGACAAGTCCTGAGACCTGTGGGGTGAGTCTACAAGCTGGAGACCCAGCAGGGCCAATGGTGCAAGTTCTAGTCTGAGCCCAAAGACCTAAGAACCATGAGAAACAATAGTGCACCTTCAATTCAAGACTGGCAGTCTCAAGACAGGAAGAGCTGATGCTTCAATTGGAGTCTGAAGGCAAGAAAATACCAATGTCCCAGCTAGAAGGCAATAAGGCAGGAAGAATTTCTTTTTATTCAGAGATGGTCAGTCTTTTTGTTCTATTCAGGACTTCAGCGATTGCATGAGGCCCACCCACATTAGGAAGGACAATCTGTTTTACCTCATCTATTGATTTAAATATTAAACTTGGGGCACTTGGGTGGCTCAGTCACTGAGCATCTGCTCAGATCATGATCCCGGGATCCTGGAATCGAGTTCTGCATCAGGCTCCCTGCAGGGGGGAGCTTCTCCCTCTGCCTATGTCTTTGTCTCTCTGTGAGTCTCTCAGGAATAAAATAAAATCTTTAAATATATATGTTTATATACTATATGTCAGCCAGAAATATATTCACTGAAATATTCAGAACATTTGATGAAATATTCAGGCATCCTTGGCTCCATCCAGTTAAGACAAAATTTACCGTCATACAGAGCAAAACATTTGAACCAAAGGATTAAAAATGAGCATAAGGAAAATTGAGGAGGGTTTATTCACTCACCTGTTCAACAAATATTTAAATGTGTATTATGTGTTAAAAGCCAAAGGAGACATAGATAATTCTTCTTCTCATGGAGCAAAGATACAGATTTTAAAACAAAATTTTATGTCAGAGAAAGGTGCTATTGGAGGAGAAATAACAGACCGCCACCTAGACTGAAGAACATGGTGGCAAAATTCTACAAAGAGGGTCCAGGATGCTAAAGGTCCTGGCAAGAGTGAGTATCAGACACTGAGTAACTCAAAGCCCATGGAGTGTAGATTAAGAGAGAGTAGTATAGAAGGGTGAGTGAGCAGGTCCTGCAGCCTTCCTGGCACATTAGAGTAGGAGAACCATTTCCTAATGGTGTTGACAAGTTACTTAGAGAGTTCAAACAGACAAAGGACTGATCCTCTTTGCATTTTTGAAAGGAAACCGAGAGAGGACAAGATGAGAAATAGAAAAAGCCAGCTACGGGGCTATTATACAAAAAAAGTGAGAGGGGCACCTGGGTGGCTCAGTGGTTGAGCATCTGCCTTTGGCTCAGGTTGTGATCCCGGGGTCCCTGGATCAAGTCCCACATCGGGTTCGCTGCAGGGAGCCTATTTCCCCCTCTGCCTGTGTCTCTGCCTCTCTCTGTATGTTTCTCATGAATGAATGAATGAATGAATGAATGAATGAATGAATGAATCTTTAAAAAAAGTGAGAGATGGATGCTGGGCTGGGCCAGGATTGATGGTGGAAATGGACTAGCATATTACATCTGAGAGACACGTAAGAGACCCAGCAGACAGTGTGTGGTGATTAGATGCAAGGAGAAGGAGAGAAGCAGATGCAGTTGGCTGAGAAGTGACTGTAGACTCAGAGCCTTGAGGACCTCCCAGAGCAAGTGATAAGAGGAAGTCTGCAAGAGATGCAGGGATAAATGGTCAGATAAGCAGGTGGTCCAGAGAATGTGGTTTGGCAGACAACAGAAGAGAGAGAAGGAGGGTGTGTTCAGTATCATTAAATTCAACTTGAAATGAAAGCAAATTAAGAACAGAATCAATGACCATTGTATTCCAAGATATTCAGGAAGAGGAAGCGTAGGCAAGGATCTGAGATGTGAAACTGAAATATACTGAGGGTTGCAACTTGGGAAAATGATGATGGTGGCATATGTGACTGGTCTGAAAAGTGGCTGTGGGGGCACCTGGGTGGCTCTGTCCACTAAGCCTCTGGCTCCTGGTTTCGGCTCAAGTCATGATCTCCTGGGAGGGGAGGGTGGGGAGATTGAGCCCCATGTGGAACATCACAGAGGACTCCCTGCTGAGTGGAAGTCTGTCCCACTCCCCTGTCCTCTGCCCCTTCTTCCCCCCCCCATCCACATGTCTTTCTCTCTCTCTCAAATAAATAAATCTTTAAAAAAATATAAAAGTAGAGGGAAAGGACTGGCCTGTAGGCAAAGAGAGGTAAAGGGTCAAGGGAGAATTTTTTATCTTCTAAATCGGGAGATTTGTTCATATATAAATGTTGCTGGGAAGGAGCCAGTATAGAGGTTGAAGGTACAAAAGGAAGGAGATATTAGATCTCTGGTTAAAGTAGGTTTAAGAATAATTGATAACTATGAGTGATGAGAGCTCACTATTTGTTTTCTAAGCATGACATGTATCAGTTTAATTCCCACAGCAACCTCCTCATAGGTACTATAATTATCTCCATTTTTACACATGCTGTTATTGGCACATGGGGTAGTTAACCACCTTGCCTAAGGCCACGAGAGGTAGAGCCAGGACTTGGGCCCAGGCAGTCTGGATCCCAAGCTGCATTCTCTGAACACCTACATAGTCAAATGGAGGAAAAATGTAAAGGGGCAGATAGAAAGGGAAGAAGAACCTGGGATTGGCTCTACACTGAATGTCCATGCTGCCCATATACAATCTAATAAACAAGCCAGAGAATGCATCTGAAGCCAGTTCTACTCAAAGAGAATTCAGATGCTTATCTGTTGACTAACTTTTGTATTTTGGATTCAATTATAGATTTTTATTCAGTAAAGACTTTTTGAGCACCTACTCTGTAATAGGCACTGAAAATGCCCTGGGATTACAAAATGAGCAAATCTAGGAATGCCTGGGTGACTCGGTCAGTTAAACATCTCCCTCTGGTTCAGACACGATCTCTGGGTCCTGGGATCGAGCCCTGAGTCCATGGAGTCTGTGTCTCCCTCTCCCTCTGAACCTCCCCCCTTTCTTGTGCTCTTCCTTGCTCTCTCTCAAATGAATGGATAGAAAAAATCTTTTAAAAAATATGAGCAAGTCTAACATGGACCCTACCCTTGATACCCTAACTTATTGTATTACTCAGCTCAGGCCGCAGACCGGTGCTGTGAGCAGCAGAAACTTATTTTCTCTGTTCTGGAGGCTGGAAGTCCAGGATCAAGGTCCAGCAGGATGGTATCTTCCCGGCTTGCTGATGGCTGTCTTCTCACTTGTCCTCATATGACAGAGAGAGAGCAAGGTCTCTGGTGTCTCTTCCTATAAGGACTAATCCTATCAAGATCAGAGTTTTACCCTTATGATCACATTTAAACATTACCTCCATAAAGGCCCTGTCTCCAGATATAGTGACATTGGGGGTTAGGGCTTCAACATATTCATTAGGGAGGGGAGGAGGGGAGATAAAATTCAGTTCATAGTATATATTCTTTCTTAATTCCCCCAATGACCCTGTATGGTGGTGGTTGTTGTTATTTTTTTATTATCGTTATTAATTTACAGTTCACAGATGAAGTGATTGAAACCTATCTGCCACACAGCTAGTAAGGGACAGGAATGAGACTCCATTTCAGCATTCTTTTTAGGCAACACATCAGTCTCTTAGAAAGTCCAGGGTGGTATTATTAGTCAAGAGGAAAAGACTATAAAAAAGAAGGAGCATCCTGTTAGTCTTAACCCTCTATAGTTATATAAACCAATCATCATTGGTTTTTATTCTCTCTAGAGATAAATTCTATTTTGTCCATGCCTAATTTTAACCTTTCTTAGTAATTATTCACAGATTTCTAAGTGAGCCCCTCCCCATTTTTATTTTATTTTTTCTCCAGAGTCTATTTGTTACCCAGAAAATTAGCTCTCTGGAAACATCGGATCACAGACACTATGTCTCCAGGACTTTCTGCAAGCTAACACAGAGGTTTAAAGAGCAACTACACTCAGAGTCAATTCGCTTCAATTTCATACAATATATCTTGAGATTAGTGTTTAATATAGTTGCCCAGTGTTATATTTCCGATGTATTATAACTTTTACTGGGTAATCACATTTCCATTAAGTTTATAGGGTATTTATTTCCATTTCAGAAGCATGAATTCCTAATATTATTTCTAGATGATCTATAAATAACTGTAGATATGCTTGCCAGTGTGTTGCTTTGCCTTTGATGGTATAAAATGGAAAACATAAATAACAAAGTATTTTGTTTTCTTACCCAAAGGAAAGAATATCTTTTTTAAATCCATAAAACTGTATATTACTTTGGAAGCTGTATGCAAATCAGACAATTTAGACGCAATATCAGAAGGAAAGGTGGTCTCCTAGGAAACTCTTGGCAGTTTAAATGTTTGGTAGGTTCCTTCCTCAATTAAAGCAGAGTACAGTAAAGGGACATATCCCTTGAGTCACCCCATGTATTAGAAGTCATCAGCCTTCCCAAAACACTAGAGGTAGTCTGAGTGAAAACTTGTTGTTGGAGCAACTGGGTGAAATCCTGGAGCATAAATAAATTCCAGATTTTAACTTCACCACACAAATCACATTTTGGGGGATAATATGTTTAATTTCATGGTAAGAAATTCTGTCGAGGGTCAACTTGCTGTCCCTAAATAGTTGAAGTATGTCAATGGAAACTTCTCAAAAATGGTAAAGGTCAGTGAATGGCCTTTCTACAAAAATACTTTTCCAATACTAGACTTTCTTGAATAGGCTCATTCACTAAATCAGATAAATGTTAATAAATAATTTGATAGTCAACTTTACACCAGGATGAACCAATAGAACACTTGTTTGTTTTGTGCTTTGGCCTTTTATAAAACACAGTTGGGAAAGGGTTGCCCTAAATGGATCAACTAACATTCAGCCTATGCCATGACTCACTCTGATCTTCTTACTGTTGGTAACTCTACAACAAAAGCACTCCTTTTGCCCAGGATTTAAACGTATTAAAAAAGTTTCTCAAAATTTAAGAGTAGTTGAGATTCCTCCTTTTTACATACCTTACATGCAGCCAGGAACCCAGAATCTCCTCTGATATATCATTTACGTTAATTTCTTTCCATTCCCTCAGCCTCCAGAGCAAACAGAAATCAACTACAATCTCATACATTACCTCCCTCACCCAAATTTCTGTACAGTTCAATGTTTAAACTAATCTTAGAGGACAGTATCAGGAGCTACATCTTCTACTGTATACCTAATACCTGTAGTTGACTTTTAGCAAAGCAACTTCATCCATCATATTAAACAGTTTATTTTTTATGTTATTGCTTTATATTAATATATAGATGCATTTCAGTTTTATCTTCATGTAGAGCCATGAATATAAGGTTTCATCCCCATTTCTGTTTATTCATTATTTAATATCCCTGATAATTTTTTCTCCCTCAAGGACATTTCTGTAAGTTTCTTTCATGTAAGTGCCAGAAACATACTTTCTGCAATTTCCAGTTTTCATATACTGTTTTGTAGAAGAGCTTGGTACTTCAAATTGTGGCATTTTTTAAGGTTTTTATTTATTTATTCATAAGAAACATACAGAGAGAGAGACAGAGACATAGGCAAAGGGAGAAATAGGCTCCCTGCAGGGAGCTTGATGTGGGACTCCATCCCTGGACCCTGGGATCACAACCTGAGCCAAAGGCAGATATATGCTCAAACACTGAGCCACCCAGGTGCCCCAAAATAACAGAATTTAAAGACTGGTGCTGGCAAGTTCCAGGACTTGGGGTAAGCAAATAAGCAGAAGCCACACTTCCAAGCAAGGTACACTGTCTGCTTCTCATCCTCTGTTATCACCCCTCAGGCTGCCACAGGCCAAGTTTTGGAGTGTACATTTTAGTAGAAGTAAGACAGCCCTCTTAATTGCAGCTTGCAAGAAAGCACTAGGACCAGAACTATGTCAAGGACACTTTCCCAGGAGGGCACAGATGTTCTGGGTGAAGCTCAGGTCTAATAGTTATGAATCCTTCAGTGGATCCATATTTTTTTATTCCAGAAAGTGTGTGTATGATCTGATTCTGAGCCTATGTACAGACGTACATGGGAGATCTAACAAGGGAAAGTCCTGTTACCTGACCTATTTCCACATTGTCTAAACCAAAAGTGAAAAATCCATTTAGCCATAGGCTATAGAAATACAAATAAGAAAGAAAGATTTACAAGTAGAATATCTCTGACTTGATTTATGATTGTATAAAACAGTATGTTTTCTACCTGTTTTTCTTGTTATCTGAGAGTTGAAAGCTATCCACTTTAAAACAAATACAGCATCATAGAAAAATAACTTATTACATTACCTAATAAATGACAAATGTAAACATAATACTTATAAATATATATTAATAACTTTCTTGTATTAGTCTGGGGCTTCTTTTGATTACCTTGCATAGTATATTAAGTGATTCATACAGTTGAACTCTTTTACATGTTTTAGAAGACGAGCATATCTTAAAGTAATATGCTTAACGTTTTCAAACAGAAATTTGCAAGTCTTTCATCTTTTAAAGTGCCCTTGCTTTCTTTTTTGAATGTATTTATCATTCAGTGGCCCATAAGAAATGGTTACATTAGCACATTATAGTAGCATGTTGTTATAAATTTGTTGAGTATGGATATGGTTTAACTTAAGGAATATTAATTTGGAATAAAAATGATTTATGTATTTTTATCATTCAAATATTAATGTAGTCTAAGAGCAAGATACTTTAATACGCAGAGTTACTATTGAAAGATATGTATTTAGTGTCAGCATACCTATTCAGTCCCTGTTTTTGTGGATTGTTCCCTTGAACTTCCTCTATTACAGAATTCCCCTTAGTACTTCTTGCACAGCTGGCTTCGTGGTCACATATTCTTTCAGTTTCTGCCTATCTTGGAAGCTCTTTATCTCTCCTTCTATTCTGAATGAGAGCCTTGCTGGATACAGTATTCTTGGCTGCATGTTCTTCTCATTTAGGACCCTGAATATATCCTGCAAGCCCTTTCTGGCCTGCCAGGACCCTTGGAGGGGTCTACTGTTATGCTAATACTTCTCCCCATAAAATTTAGAGATTACTTTTCTCTTGCTGCTTTAAGGAAATTCTCTTTATCTATTAATTTACAAGTTTCACTATTAAATGTCCAGGTGTAGAGGCGGTTTTATTGATATTGGGGTTGGATCTATCTATTTCCTGGATCTGAATGCATGTTTCCCTCCCCAAATTAGGGAAGTTTTCAGCTATGATTTGTTCAAATACATATTCTGGACCTCTGTCCCTTTTGGTACCCTCGGTAACACTAGATAAACGTAGATTTTTCTTTCTGAGGCTGTTATTTTTTCCCTTACCCTATCCTCATGACCTTTTAGTCGTTTTCTCTTTTTTCCCAGTTACCCTCCTTGCCGTCAACTTGTGCTCTATGTCACTCACTGTTCTTGCACCTCGTTAACCCTCATCGTTAGGACCTCTAGTTTGGATTGCGTCTCATTTAATTGATTTTAATTTTGGCCTGATTAGATCTAAATTTGTTGTGCCCAAGATCGCGAATCCGAGAAACCACGGAGGAGCCAACACTGATGCAAACACAGGAGGGTTTATTTACAAGCTCGAGCTTGGGTCCAGGAATACCCGACACAGCAGAGCAGGGACTTGGACCCCGAGGTGGGTTTCAGATTAGTTTTTTATAGGCTGGTCTAGGGGATCTTCAGAAGGGCTAGAGGAATTTCTCAAGTTCTGTTTACATTTTGATATGGGACTTTCAAGGGCATTGAGCTCTGTTCTTATTCTAATAGGGGCTTCCTGCCCTTGTCTTGGGCTCTGTTCTCTTTCTAATAGGGGCTTTCTAGGACGTTAAACTGTAAACTGTTTTCTTCCTGTAACTGAAGTAAGGTAAAGTTCAGCTCTTATTCACAGGGGTCTGGGATGGCTGCACTTGTGATAACGCTGAACTCAAAGTGGAATGGCCTTAATTTTCTCAGCCTCCACATTTCCCCCTCTCAGAGGAGCCTAAGGAAGGACCCAATCATGGGTCCAGGTTGCTCTCAGAGTGAGCCAGGGGGAATGATTAAACCAGGATTCTAACCAACCTTGTTGCTATTCTCGCTCCCATTTACATTCCAGGGAAGAAGCAACATCTTACGTTTAAGGCAGCACATAACCACCCCCCCCCCCACACACACTCTTTGTTGTAAGAAGACTAAGTCTAATCCCCTTCTATTTTGAAAGACAACCTCAGACTAGGGAGTCTTGGAGGTGGGAAATAAGTGAGAATGGCACAGTCTTAGCTTTAGGGGATTGTCCTTGTCCGGTTGGCTTTTCCATTCTGGAACAAAGTCCTTGAGAACGGCGTGTGGGTCAGCTGGCCGGACGTGGGCCTAGTGGACCCAGGGAGTAATCCCGTCGACCTTGAGAGCGGTGAGAGTGGTCAGGATCATGATGTAAGGTCCCTTCCAGCGAGGTTGAAGTGTCCCGGGTGTGGTATCTCTGCACGTACAACCCAGTCACCTGGCCGATATCAATGGGGGTCTGGGGTGGCCCAGTCTCATAGAGGGCCCTCAGCTTAGGCACACCTGCTCATGGGTTCATTGTAACATTTGGAAGTAGAAAAGAAGTTGGTGATCATCAAATTCAGCAAGCCCCCTCAGGTTTTAAATTGGGGATAACGGGTGGAGGAAGACCGAACATGATCTCATAGGGAGTCAGTCCCATCTTATATGGGGAGTTAGTTCCTCACCCTATATAGGGTGAAGGGGAGGAGAGTCAACCAGTCCCCACCAGTCTCCAGGGCTAATTTAGTTAAGGTCTCCTTTAATGTTCTGTTCAACCTCTCTACCTGTCCTGAGCTCTGGGGCCTATATGCACAATGTCATTTCCAATCTGCCCCAAGTACTAGGGCCACTCCCCGTGTTACCTTAGAGATGAATCCTGGGCTGTTGTCTGACCCAATCTTAACAGGAAAACCATACCTCGGTAAGATGTCTTCCAGCAGTTTCTTGGTCACGGTCTGTGCCGTTTCAGTTTGGTGTGAAATGCCACTCTCCCCTGAAAAAGTATCTACAAACACTAATAAATACCTGTATCCGTATTTTCCAGGTTTTACCTCAGTGAAGTCCACTTCCCAGTAGGCTCCTGGGCGGTCCCCCCAGAGCCAGGTGCCTGGGTTAGATCCATGGGCGGTGCCATTAGTTAACTGGCATGCGCAGCAGCTCACCACAATCTGCTCGATCTTTGCTCGAGAGTCTTTAATAGTGATCTTTGCATGTCGTATGAGGTCTTCCATCTTCCTTGTTCCCGTGTGAGTACTCCGATGCGTTTTGGATAGGACTCGCCGTCCCAGTTCCTCTGGCAAGATGATGCTGGAGTCTGTGGCCCTCCACCAGCCACACAATCACTGGGTCATAGGCAAGTGTTTGATCCAGTGTAAGTCAGCATCACTATAGTTGGGGGTGTCCGGCAGGTTCCGTTCCCCCGGATCAGGTAGCGTGGTTGCTAAGACCTGGGTCACCAAAAGGGACGCCTCCTTTGCTTTTAAATCGGCTAGCCGGTTTCCCCTGGCTACTGGTGTGTCTGCCTTTTGGTGCCCCGGACAGTGGATGATGGCCAGGGCCTTGGGCAGCCAGAGGGTCCTCAGGAGTTCAAGAATCTCCGTTTTGTTTTTAACAGTCTTTGTCTCTGCTGTCAGAAGCTCTCTCTCTCTCTGTAAAGGGCTCTGTGAATGTGAGCGGTGGCAAAGGCGTACCTGCTGTCGGTGTAGATGTTTATTCGTTTACCTTCCCCCATGGTCAGCGCCTTGGCCAGTGGGATCAGTTCTGCCCATTGAGCCAACATTCAGGCTGTCAATGGCTCCGCCCAGACGGTCTCCGTCTCCGTGGTTATGGTATGGCTGCCCCCGCATATCGGACTCCTTCTCGGACAAAACTGCTGCCGTCCGTGTACCAGGTGGCATCGGCGTTCGGCAGTGGCTGGTCCTGGAGATCAGCGCTGATTCCGTACACCTGTGCCAAATTTCTTGACAGTCATGCAGAGGGGGGTCCCAGTCTGGGTTAGGGAGTCGAGAGGCATGGGGTATTGGTGGACCCTGACAGGGTCTGCCCCCGGCTTTAGTTCTATGTATATGGCCGGTCAGTGCCGGCCCGGTTTCTGCCCATGCTTGGGGAATTCCTGAAGCCAATGGTCAATGTCAGTCATTGGGGTTGAGGGCATTTAGTGGGGACGATAGAGACGATATTCGTCTTCTAAACTCAGGACAAGCACCTGAATAGGGTGCCCCTTCTTGTTTAGGACTTTTGCCCCTTCGGGGTGGAAGCAAATTTGTGCCCCCATCTTGGTGAGCAAATCCCAACCTAACAACGGGTAGGGACACTCAGGGATGACCATGAAGGAGTGGGATACCCGGCCTGTGCCAAAATCCACAGTTCTTCGGGTAGTCCATGAGTATTGTTTGGTGCCAACAACACCCGGTGTTGTTTTGGGGACCGGGCAGGTCCCCAAAAACATTGGTGTTTTTTTTTGTTTTTTGGTTTTTTGGTTTTTTGTTTTTTTTTTTTTTTTTTTTTTTTTGCAGCTTCATGGTTGGTTTTGGCCAAACTTTTTATTCAGTATTCTGTAGTTGCTTAACACACACTTAAATGGTCTTATTGGGTGAGGGGATAGGGGAGGTTCTTGTAGATTCCCAAGGAAATGTCAGAAAGGCAAAATATGGCCAGCATTATCCATTTGCTTTTTTGGATTTACTGGGTGAATAGCACTTTCCTTACATAAGCATCTGATCTCAGGTTTTTCATTACTGAGAACATTGAGATTTCAGTTTGAAGACACTCTGAAATCCTAAGAGTGGCATACCCCGACCACCCTCTAATAGCTAGCTTGTTTGTATAGGCAGAAGGATTCACCTCTCCATTTTAGAAGGCTAGATGTTTGTGGAAGGTCTTAGAATTGCTTTGCCTCATTTACTGGGAAAAATAAGATATAGGAAGTGGCCTTTAGGGACACTTTTAACTTGAAAAATTACAACACTAGTACACAAGTTAAGTCTTAACACATTTAACATTTGCTTATTGAAAGCAATGTCATAAAGTCAAATAAGATTAAACAGGTTTTACTTTTTTCCCTCACAAGAACATAAAAATTATGGAAGGGGAACTTAACAGGAAATTTTAAAAAGGTAACACAATTTTTCCTTTTAGTAGTCCTTGGGTAGTTATGACAGAAAAGGTTCCACTTTTTTGTTTGTTTTCTTTGAACGGGGATTTTGGTCCAAAATCCCACTTCACCCATGAAGTTTTGTTTGCCAATTTCCCTTGGGGTTGTAATAAAGCCGAATGTTGTGCCCCAGTGTCCACTAGGAATTCAAATGTCCACTAGTTGCCCCTCCACTTTAAGAGTTATCCTGGGCTCGGGGAGGGGTGCAAACCCCAACTCCCCTAATCGGCCAGGTCCTCCATTTTCAAGACCTTGGCAGGGGCCTTAGATCTTTTGTTAGGGCAGCTTTTCACCCAGTGGCCCTCTTCTTTGCAATAAGCACATTGGTTTTTGTTCAGCTTAGGGCGCTCCCGATGGGGACCAGGGCCATCCTCCTTACCTGTCCCTGAAGCCAGCTTCTTGAGGTGCCTTCGTCTTTCCTCTGGGTCATCCATGGGTTGTGGCCAGCAGGATCTTGGTCAGGTTTCGGGTCTGCCAGTCACTTAGTTTGTTTGTTGTTCTTCCGGACTTTCTCTATTATTATAGACTCATTCTGCTACTATCACTAAGTCCTGCAAGCTCTTCTCTCCCAGTCTCTCTACACTTTGCAATTTCTTTTTAATGTCCGGAGCGGCCTGGTTAACAAAAGCCATGATAATTGCGGCCTTTGTTTCCAGGGCTTCTGGGTTCATAGGGGTGTACTGCCTAAAAGCCTCTATGACTCTCTCTAAGACTGCTGGACTCTCATCCTTACCCTGTCTTACATCATAGACCTTGGCCAGATTGGTAGGCTTGCCTGCAGCAGCCTTGAGACCTGCCATTAGAGTCTGGTGGTAGACCCGGAGTCTCTCCTTACCTTCAGCTGAGTTGTAGTCCCAGGTGGGACGGGATAAAGGGATGCTGAGGGCATCCCCGCCCCTCCTGGGATCCTGCTCCAACTCCTGGGAAGATTGGTGAAACCCCTGCTTCCCCAGGACGGGGCTTTCCTGTCCTGGGGACACTCGCCCTGGCCTTAGCCCAGGTCTTCATGGGGCCCCTCC